>NW_027529528.1:560243-563698 GCF_008692635.1 Crocuta crocuta
GTTTTTTTTTTGCTGGGTCTCTGACTTGGCAATCAAGGTGATGCTGGCCTCATAAAATGAGTCCGGAAGTTTTCCTTCGATTTCTATTTTTTGGAATAGCTTGAGAACAATGGGTATGAATTCTGTTTTAAATATCTGGTAGAATTCCTCGGGGAAGCCATCTGGCCCAGTGCTCTTATTTGTTGGGATATTTTTGATAACTGATTCAATTTCTTCACTAGTAATGGGTCTGTTCAGATTTTCTATCCCTTCCTGTGTGACTTTTGGTAGTGAGTGTGTATTTAGGAATTTGTCCATTTCTTCTAAGTTGCCCAGTTTGTGGCATATAATTTTTCATAGTATTCCTGATAATTGCTTGTATTTCTGAGGGATTGGTTGTAATAAGTCCATTTTCATTCATGATTTTGTCTATTTGAGTGCTCTCTTTTTTCTTTGTAAGAAGCCTGGATAGAGGTTTGTTAATTTTGTTTTTTCCAAAAACTAACTCTTGGTTTCATTGGTCTGTTCAACTGTTTTTTTGGATTTAATATTGTTTATTTCTACCCTGATTTTTATTATTTCTCTTCTCCTACTGGGTTTGGGGTGCTCTTGTTGCTCTCCCTATAGTTCCTCTAGGTGCGCTGTTAGATTTTGTACTTGCGCTTTTTCTAATTTCTTGAAATAGGCCTGGAGTGCAATGTACTTTCCTCTTAGGATTGCCTTTGCCATATCCCATAGAGTTTGAATTGTTGTATTTTCATTTTCATTTGTTTCCATATATTTTTAAATTTCTTCTCTAAATGCCTGATTGGCCATTTGTTCTTTAGTAGGGTGTTCTTTAACCTCCATGTTTTTGGAGGTTTTCTAGGCTTCTTCTCATGATTGATTTCAAGTTTCAAAGCATTGTGACCTGAAAGTGTGCATGGTATGATCTCAATTCTTTTATATTTATTGAGGGCTGCTTTATGTCCCAGTATGTCATCTATCTTGGAGAATGTGCCATGCGCACTTGAGAAGAAAGTGAATTCCCTGGCCTCAGGATGTAGAGTTCTGAATATATCTGTCACATCCATCTGGTCCAATGTGTTATTCAAGTCCATTGTGTCTTTATTGATTTTCTGTCTAGTAGATCTGTCCATTGCTGTAAGTGGAGTATTAAAGTCTCCTGCTATTAGCACGTTCTTATTGACAAGATTGTTTCTGTTTGTGATTAATTGTTTTATGTATTTAGGTGTTTCCATATTTGGTGCATAGACATTTATAATTATTAGCTCTTGCTGATGGATAGACCCTTTAATTATTGTATAATGCCCTTCTTCATCCCTTGTTACCGTCTTTACTTTAAAGTCCCATTTGTCTGATATAAGTATAGCTACTCCAGCTTTTTTTGACTTCCTGTAGCATGATAAATATTTCTCCATCCCCTTACTTTCAATCTGAGGGTGTCCTCCTGTCTAAAATGAGTTTCTTGTGGACAGCAAATAGATGGGTTTTGTTTTTTTATCCATTCTGCTACCCTATGTCTTTTGATTGGGGCATTTAGTCCATTTACATTCAGTGTTATTATTGAAATATATGGGTTTAGAGTCATTGTGTTGTTTGTGGGATTCATGCTTGTGGTGTGTCTCTAGCATCTTGCGTTCCTTGCAGCATTTTCCTCAGTCCCCTTCAGGATTTCTTGTAGAGCTGGTTTAGTGGTGACAAATTCTTTCCATTTTTGTTTATTTGGAAAGACTTTTATCTCTCCTTCTATTCTGAATGACAGGCTTGCTGGATAGAGGATTCTTGGCTGTATATTTTTTCTGTTCATCACATTGAAGATCTGCCATTCCTTTCTGGCCTGCCAAGTTTCAGTAGATAGGTCTGTCACCACTCTGACAGGTTTCCCTTTGTATGTTAGGGCCCTTTTCTCTCTAGTTGCTTTCAAAATTCTCTCTTTGTCCCTGTATTTTGCCATTTTCACTATGATATGTCATGCAGATGTAATTCAAATTACATCTGAGAGGAGTTCTCTGTCCCTTTGAATTTCAACATCTACTTTCCTCCCCAGGTTGGGGAAGTTCTCTGCTATAATTTGTTCCAGGACTCCTTCAGTGCCTTTCCCTCTGTCTTCCTCTTCTGAAATTCCTATGATATGGATATTGTCCCATTTGACTGTATTGTTGAGCTCTCGAGCTCTCCTTTCGTGTTCCTGGATCAGTTTATCTCTCTTTTTCTCAACTTCCTCTTTTTGTATAATTGTTTCTTATAATTCACCTATTCTCCTCTCTGCCTCTTCAATCTGTGCATTGGATGCTTCTATTTTATTATGCATCTCATTTATAGCATTTTTTAATCCATCACAACTATTTTTAAACTCTATAGTCTTTGTAGCAATAGTTTCTCTGATGTCTTCCATGCCTTTTTAAGCCCAGCGATTAATTTTATGACTGTTCTAAATTCTTGTTCAGTTATGTTGCTTATATCTGTTTTGAGCAGTTCTTTAGCTGTCATTTCTACCTGGAATTTCTTTAGAGGAGAATTCTTCTGTTTCATCATTTTGGCTAGCTTTCTGTCTCTTGTTAGTTTTAAAAGCTTCTTATGCACTCTACCTGTGAGTACTGCTGTATTAAAGAAGGCTCTTTGACTGTCCAGGGCCTGTCTGTTCAGGAAGTGTTCCTTGAATGGTGTCTCCTGGTCTCTCTTGTTGAGACTTTGTTTTTTTTTTGTTTTTTTGTTTTTTTTAATTTCTCTACTCGTAGTGGTACTTGGGACTCTCCACCGTGTGTACTTTGGCTTGTTTCTTGAGGTAGCCCTGGAAAAGAAAACAGACAGACAAACACACAGGGAACAAAAGCACACAAATGCAGAGACAAATCCAACAAATATGCAAACTGAAAGGGAAAAAGAAAAAAAGGAAGGGGAAAAAAAGAGGAAGGAGGAAAGACAAATAATAAAAATAAAAATAAAGAATAAATAAAAAAGAAGAAAAGAAAAGAAAGAAGAAAAACCCAAAAGACAAAGGACAGTCTAAAAGCATAAAACCAGGATTCCCAGCTACAAATAAAGAGCCGGGTGTGTGCAGTGCTGATGGAAGAGTATATACAAAGAAAGAAATGACAGGGCGGGGAGCAAGCGAAATTGGAAGAGAAATGATCAGGCAAAGAGAGTAATAGGCTTAATTCAGAGAGAGGAAGTGGAGAATATGGTTAGAGGTTAGGAGTAAGAAACGAAGATAATGTTTGTCAGAGAAACTATATGGTCAGATTACTCCAGAGAGAGAGAGATAGAAAGGTAGCAGAGGAGGTGTAGAATATACAAGTAGAGAATGGATTAAATGTGACAGTTTAAGCAAACCAATGACCAGAGTGCCCAGTCCAACTGAGTGGAAGGTTATGAATGAGACAAGGGAAAATACATCTGAATAGAAAGAACTGATGTAGAATTAATCACAGGAGTGCATCCATGTTGGTCTTGCCCTGGGCTCTAGTAAACAG
>NW_027529528.1:563897-612706 GCF_008692635.1 Crocuta crocuta
AAAAAAAAAAAAAAAAAAAGGCAGCTCTGTAGCAGGGATGGGCGTGGCTTGGTGTAGGCGGGTCTTAGCCTCCACTGGTCCTGTCTCCGGGGTGGCTCCCTGAGGTCCTGCCTTGGTGGTTGTGGAGAGAAAAACGGCTGTGCCCCAGTCCCTTCAGGAACCAAGCATTCCAACTCAGTCTTTTGGGCCCTATCTCCCTGTGCCCGGGGCATAGCCGAGGTGGGCCGTGCTCTAAGTCCCAAGCCACGCCTCGTTTCCTGGTCTTAGTGCACGTGCCCCATTGACACCGCCCAAAATATAAACTCGCAGGCTGAGTCCCTCAGAGCAGTTTCAAGCCTCTCACCTCCCCACTGGGGATGGAGCCGAGCCAGAAGAGTGGCGGAGAGGCTTCAGGAGCGCCGCTTCTCCTCCAGGTGGAGCTGGCCAGCAGAGGAGCGCCTGGGACCAGCGCTTCCGCTCAGGGTCAGCTGGACAGCAGGACACCGGATCCCACTGTGTCTCGAGCTGAGGTTTTTCTCTTCTCCAGGGACATAAACAGTTTTTTTAAAAAATATTTTTTTATTTATTTCTAGGAGAGAGAGAGACAGCGTGAGCAGGGGAGGGTCAGAGAGAGAGGGAGTCACAGATGGAAACAGGCTCCAGGTTCTGAGCTGGCAGTCAGCACAGAGCCTGACGCGGGGCTCGAACCCATGAACTGCGAGATCATGACCTAAGCGAAAGTCGGATGCTTAACCGACTAAGCCACCCAGGCGCCCCCAGAAACAGTTTTTTGAGCAGTTTCAGCCACTCTTTCTTTTCCCCTCGACTCATCTCAGCTCCCTGCAAAGGGGACTCCCTCCCCTCCCTCTGTGTCAACGGTCCGGCCCGTTTTTATCTTCCCCAGTTTGCACTCACACTAGAAGGTTTTCTCAGCGGACTCTGTCTCCTTTTCCTCCCAAATTCCTGGATTCTGTAAGGGTTCCTATGGCTTCAGGCCTTCTCCGTTTGAGAGATGGGGCGAATGAGATGTACGGAGCTCCCTACTTCTCAGCACGCTTGCGTCTCCCCTATTAGTTTTATTTTTAATAGAAGAGATCTGGGGTCCCTGGCTGGCTCAGTTGGTTAAGCATCTGACTTCTGCTCAGGTCATGATCTTGTGGTTTGTGAGTTTGAGCTCCACATCGGGCTCTGTGCTGACAGCTCAAAGCCTGGAGCCTGCTTCAGATTCTGTTTCTCCCTCTCTTTCTGCCCGTCCCCTGCTCATGCTCTGTTTTTCAAAAATAATTAAACATTAAAAATTTTAAAGAAAAGAGATCTGATACTTGAAAATCAAATATCTGGGAAAGAAGGTGTAATGTGTTGAATGATGTCCTTCAAAACCATAAGTCGACATCCTACCCCTGGGAACCTGCGAATGTGACCTCATTTGTAAAATAGGGTCCTTGCAGATGTAATTAAATATCACGAGTGATATTGTACTGGAGTATGCAAGTGGACCCTAAATCCAATGGTAGTTGACCTTATAAGGGGCAAAAGAGACAAGTAAACAGAGTAGAAGCCTTGTAAAAATACAGGCAGAGATTAGAGTTAGCTACTTAACAGAAGAACACCTAAAACCCCTCTAGAAGCCAGAAAGAAGCTAAGAAAGATTATTTATTTATTTATTTATTTAGCTGTTTGTTTATTTTTGAGAGAGAGAGAGTATGAGCCAGAGAGGGGCAGAGAGAGAGAGAGAGAGAGAGAGACAGAATCTGAAGCAGGCTCTAGGCTCTGAGCTGTCAGCACAGAGCCGGATCAGGGCTCAAATCCATCAACCGCAAGATCATTAACTCAGCTAAAGTCAGACACTTAACCTACTAAGTTACCCAGGTGCCCCAAGATATATTTTTTTAAAGTCATACGTATTGTATTGTATTTTGACGCACACAGGAAGGGGTCAAAAGTTTTCAATTAATGTATTGTAGAAAACTGTCCACTTTTTCTCATGTTTATCTTTATATAAGACCTAGAAACAAAACAAGGAAACATTGAGCACTGAGTCTTGTGAAGCCCCATATCTGAAAGTCAAGCCTTTCCTCCCTTCCTGTTCATAATGATGAGTATAATATGAGTATATAGGCTCTTCAGATAGTGCCATTCTTGTGCTGAGGCCCGTGAAGAGTCTGAAGCCTGTAGCATGTGGGTTCTGCTGCTAAAAGGAAGTAGTGCTCTTCCTTTAGAAGATAAAGGAGTGAGGCCCCTTTGCCTTTGCCTTCTCTGCTTACACCCAATACCTGGATGCAAAGCAGAGTCTCATGTTTCTAAATTGAATATCCACTAAATAAATATATTCTCTCATGATGGGCAGCCATTCCAGATTCATTTGGGCTGGTCAACAGATTGAAATTACAAAGTGTCCACTGGCCACTCTGTGTGTTATGAGGATCTATCTGCTGACTGAAGATCTGGTCCTTCCTGTACTCCAAGCGACTGCATACAGGAACATAGAGCTTTCAGAGGGCACTGATGCCATCTTGATTTTGGACTTTTGGCCTCTGAGACTGAGAGTAATTTTTGTTGTTTTGAGCTGCTGATTTTTGGTCATGTGCTACAACAGCTGAAGGAAAGGAACACAGAAGGTGGCTGTGCATTTCTGTAATTGATGTCTTCAAATACTGTTTATGTATCCAGTATCACATATTAGGAATTAAAGTTTCTATTCTTGTGCATCTGGGTGGCTCAGTCAGTTAAGCATCTGACTTCGGCTCAGGTCATGATCTCGCAGTCTGTGGGTTCAAGACGTGCATTGGACTCTGGGATGACAGCTCAGAGCCTGGAGCCTGCTTCAGATTCTGTCTTTCCCTCTCTCACTGCCCCTCACCCGCTCATGCTCTGTCTCTCTTGCTCTCAAAAATAAATAAAACAAAATTTAAAGTTTCTGTTCTTCCTATTGTCCAATACTAATTTGTTTGTCACAACCACAAAAGTAAGTCTTCGAACAGTAAAGAGAAGTACAGTGCAGATTACATCACTGGCTGAGGGTCCCATACCACATACGTGGTAGACCTGGGATTTCTGACCCTGTGGCTCCAGAATTAACGAGCTAAGTTGTCATATTAGATGAATTGAGGCAAAAACAGGTGATAGAATTCAAAGTGATACTCCACAAAGATGGTTTCATCTTATTTTGAATAAGAATGCTAAGAAAGGAACTTGAGTCTCTGAAAAATCAAATGGGCCACACAGAGAAGGATAAACAAAATATCAGTAACGAATAGTGTTGATTCTTCAGGCCTATGTTTTTCTTCCTAACACCAAAGAATATCTGGCTTATGCAGGAGAATGAAAATCCGGTTCTACATTTCCATCTTTTGGGTTTCAGTGGATTTGGAATTATGCAAAGAAACTTCCCAACTAAAACTGCGTGGAAAATTCAATGCTTTCAGTTGCCTGACGGTGTCATTTCTTTAGCAGATTAATTTAACTGGTGTAAAGAAAAAAAAAAGATGAAAGCAAATAAAAGTGAACAAAAACTTTCCGCTGATTGCATCTTGTGTTTGTATTAAGTTTTCCCTAAAATCCTGTAAATTTAAACTGACCTTAAAACTTTCTTTTAAAAATAGCCATCTATAATTTCAGGCCTGGCTATATGTATATTTAGTTAGAAAACAAAAACAAAAAAATTCACATTTCTTCCGTTTTCTACAATTGTTTAACTATATTGTTGATTTTAACACATAATGTTTTGATTTGGTTCTGTGCCCTAAATACAAAAACGTATTTGATCCACCCAGTTAGCTCAATGATAAAGAAATTCAGAGCATAAGAAGTTTACCAGGTGGAATGTTGGTGAATTATCCAACGTGTTCTAAATCCAATAACAATTGGCCTTTTAAGAGATAAAAGAGGCATTTTGCATCAATTAGGCATACTCAAAGAGTAGGCATTTTTAAATAAAAAAGAACCTATGAACATAGGCGCATTTATTGTAAATCCATTTAAGTTAATATTGATTTTACGGATAATGTTCTTTTTTTTTTTTTTTTTTTTTTTTTTGTGGGGCCTGAACTCCCCACCCTGAGATCAAGAGTCTTAGCTGACCATCAAGAGGCGGATGTTTGACTGAGCCACCCAGACACCTCTATAATGTCTACTTCTGAAATAAACTTATTTTTACGTAATCTATTTAGCTCTGGTACATGACTTTTTCATCTCTAAAGTTTTACTCATCAATCCTTAGAATACTAGAGTGTCACTTTAAAGAAAAAGTAGTCACAAAGTACTGATTGATGATAGGTTCTCAGATCATTGTATTTGTGTGGCTTCTCTGCATGTGCTGGCATTGCATTTAAACACATCCTACCAGGGCACCTGTGTGGCCCAGTCATGTAAGCATCTGACTCTTGATTTCAGTTCAGGTTGCCATCTTAGGGTCATGAGATCAAGCCTCTTGTCTGCATTGGGTGTGGAGACTGCTCATGATTCTCTGTCCTTCACCTGCCTATGAGTACGCTCTCTCTCTCTTTCTCTCTCTCTCATTAAAAAAAAAAAAAGGTACATTTTATATTATGGGCTCTTGACCACTTTTATAAAAAGCATGAATCAGAAAATACCTGAACCACAAAGATGATTCATTTTTAGAATATAGTTCATATTACAAACTAATAAAATAAAGATGTGTTCTAAAATACTGCTTTGATCTAGTACGTCATGAGGATGGAAGAAATCCTTAAGCTTACTGAAAAAGAAACTATAGAAAAGAGAGAAAGAATGGACAAAAGAAAAGGATCTTATTTGATTTGCCTTGATTGTGTAATACTGGTTGGCTATCGTCAGTATTTGTGGGTTAGTTTATTTGATTAGAATGAAAAAGATTTTATTGATAAAATCTGGAATTTTTACGTTCAGCTTATTGCAAAGGAAAGTAACTCATGATCTCTTCAGGTGTTTTCCTATCAACCCAACTTTATTTTTTTAAATTCTTTTAATATTTATTTTTGAGACAGAGTGAGAACAGGAACAGGGAAGGGGCAGAGAGAGAGAGAGAGAGAGAGAGAATCCCAAGCAGGCTCCTTGCTTGTTCAGTGCAGAACCCAATGCAGGGTTTGAGTCCACAAACTGTGACATCATGACCTGAGCCAGAATCAAGAAGTATTGTTTAACTTTCTGAGCCACCCAGGCACCCCTCAAATTTAAAGATACAATGCTTTCCATGGCTTGAAGGATCTGTAAGTGTCCCCAAGGAAGTGAAACTTTGTAGAGGTCATCTGAAAATTCTTAAATGGGAACATAGGTTTGTGTTGCTAATTGTCTACTCAGATTTCTTTAGTTTTTGATTATCTTTGTATTTTAAATAATTTTTATTCATGGGGGAAAAAATAAAAAGAGGCAATGAGAAAAAAATACTTCATGCCTCCATCCTGAGCTCCAATAAAACATCAGTACATCTGTTTTCTTTATTCATCTATGTCATATATCTGTGCGTGTGCACGTGCACACAGACACACACGTGACATCTATGACCCCAGGCATTTTTAGAATTCATTCTTTTTTGCTTAATTTGTCAAGAAGCTAATTACTTTTTGCTGTCCCCTTATTGATAGGGTTGGTCTTTGATATACTGTTATTTTTGTTCTGCCTTCATACTGCAGGGATATTAATCACCTTTCCTGTACAGAGAGAAAGAGAGAGTTGAGGTTTTGGTGTCAGAGTCCTCTCCTGACATAATGATTCTAAACCCTGTCCATTGTCTCCAGCCGAGATGGGAGGGCCATATCTGGTTCCACAGCCCGTGTTACCGTGATCAGCTGACTTCTCTGCATCGCTGTGGTGAGCTCACTCGTAGAACCAGTGTGGTATATAAAGAACTGCTCGTCATTGAAACTGTGACAACTTAGAACATAGACTTATGTGTTATACTCCTTTATACTCCTTTATACCCCTTTATACTCCTCTATACAGCATAGAACAGATGTTCAGTAAACACTTAAGTTCTTTATCATCACAAAAAACAATTCTATGCTGTATAATATTGTCTTAAAAAGTAAGTGCCTGTTGCTTAATTAACTTTTTATCTTTTACCCAAGAAACTGATGTAAATCAAAACTGACTGAAGTAGGTATCACTTCTGTCGCATCCCTTTCCCTTGTGTGTTCTGATCTAGAAGTACTCTTTTCTCACCAGAGGATGAGCTTTGGATCAGTAGATGTTTAATTATGGCCTGGTGGGGGTGTTTACACAAATTTAAGTATATAGGATGCTAGAGCCTTAATAAGTATTTTTTCAATAGCTGTCAAGATATCAGATAGGCATTTAGGACAGACCTCATAAACCTCTGTTGCAGCATAGGTGGATGGATAGTCATTATGCCTAGGCATGTGTTTGGAATATAACTTTGCTATTTATTTGAATTTAGAGGAGAAAATTAACCATCTTTTGAGATTATTTCTTGATTCATAAAATGAGGATGGTAGGAACTACATTATATTCTTGTTGAAAGGATTCCTTAAGATGATGTATGAACCACTTAGCATTACTTGGTATAGAGAGTTTCAGTAAACAATTTCATTAGTACTCCTGTTGTCTAGAAGGATTGATAGAGTATGTTATTACTCACCTTTAACAATGGCTTGCTTTGGTTTGTGAGATTAATTTGTGAAAATATAAATGAAAAGGTCGTGTGAGAAGTATAGAAGTTGTTTGAATGCAAGATCACAGAACCACAAAATTTCAGAGCAGCAACAGACTGCCGAGAGCACATTTTTTCACTCACAATGCATGACACACATGCTTTATTACAGATGAAGAAAGGGAGACCCTGGAAGTTGGAATAAGTATTCTTGGATCACACAGATAGGAGACTTAGGGGCCAGTCCTGATTCTGTATTTTCCTGTGCTTTTCCACATAATCCAGTCTCTTCAGAAATAGCTTGATGTGAAGAAATTTGGAGATAAGCAACAAAACAAGACCTAGAAATGGGGTATCCGTAAGCAGTGGGCACAGTAATGTCATGTGACAGCCACCATGTTCAGCACTGGACAGCAGTAAGCATTTATTTCCATCACTCAGGTGTTAAGGCTGGCTCAGGAGCCCAGTGTTCTTGATCTGGCTGGTCATGCTCACACGTCAGTGTTGCACATAGGTCAGTTGGGCAGCTCTGTGACTGGGGATGGCTGGCGATTGGTTGAGGTATCTCACCTCTTCTCCACAGGGACTCTCATTCTCGAACAAGGTAGTTTGTGCTTATGCAGATAGACCTGACAAGAGTCCAAGAGCAGCCACGGCATAGTATCTCTGAGGCTTTGGCTTGTGATTGCCACGATGCTACTTGTGTCACATTCCAGGGATCCAAGCAAGTCCCAAGACCAACTTAGACCCAAGCAGTAGGGAAATAAACTATACTTCATCACAGAAGAAACTGATTTTTCTTCTGCTGTTCCTTAGCAATTAGAAGGCCAATTGGAGCCACTTTTTAAATCAATCACAGAGACCTTCTATTATGTAATGAAAATAACATTCCCATTCTTTGTTTTAGGATATTTCTCCAATCTAACTGAGATATTAATGTGTAGTTGTTATCCAATCGATATGATAAGAAAACTTCAGTATCCCAACAAGGAAACACCAAACAAAACAAAATCTTTGAAATGTTAATTCATTTGGATTTCAAAAATGTAAATATTATTCTGTTATCTTTTCTTAGGACATACAGCTGCATATGCTTTAGTCAGAGAGGGCATGGGCTAATCTCCATTGTAAAGTAAGGCCAGCATTTGAAATCTCTTTGCCAGTTTCTTAAAGCTGCATTGGACAAATAAACTGTCTTGGTTGATTATTTTATCAACAAATATATACTAAGTATATACAACAAATATATACAAATATATCATATATATTATATACTAAGTATATCCAATCACCTGAACATAACCATGTAGACCCTCAGAGTTATTGTAACTCTTTTATACTACAACACATCAGAAGACACTGAAAATGATCACTATGGTATATATTTATATGTATTTTACAAATTTTCTTTTACTTACATTTTATATAGAGAGAGTCATAACTACTAAAATACTCAGGTTTTTTAGTTTTCCTCATCACAAAATCAAGTAGATTATAGCTGCAAAGATGTATATAGTAGGAATCGTGACTCTCCTATCTATGAGGTGAAGTTTTTGCCGTCTTAAGTTTTTAATCTGTTTATTTACAAAAGGCTACTGTCACTGGATTCTATAAAACCATTTACATTTAGCTCTTGAAATACTATTTTCTTTAAAGATATAATTTAAGGTATTAAAACAACAAAAGGATAAGTTTCTGAAACTTACCTTTCCGATCATAAGAAAGGCAAATTTAAAAAAACCTTAATTCTTGGGGGCGTTTGGGTGGCTCAGTCACATCTGACTTCAGCTCAAGTCATGGTCTCGCAGTCCATGCGTTTGAACCCCGCATTGGGCTCAGTGCTGACTTCTCAGAGCCTGGATCCTGCTTTGGATTCTGTGTCTCCCTCCTTCTATGCCCCTCCCCCACTCACGCTCTTTCTCTCTCTCTCTCAAAAATAAATAAATGTTAAAAATATTTTAAAAAAAGTAATTCTTTACAATTTTCTAGCTAATTTTATATGGAAAAAATGAGCTTATGTTAGCATAATTTTATTAGAATAAGCCTGCTTCTACCCCACGAAAACTTTTGGTAATTTTTGCTTAATAATTTACATCCTTAACAAAATATGCTATGGGAGAGGTGCTTCGTTTTTGTATTTCACTGTAAAGATAAACCTTAAGGACATTCTTTTATAAACCTCAACACAATTCTACCTTAGGGAAAAAAACAATTTCTAAATGGTTTTAAAATCACCCTCCCCTGACATAAGAAGCACTGAAAGAAATTACATGAAGAATAAAAGTAACCCTGAAAAGGGTCATGATCTCAAATGACTTTGAGAACTTCACTCTCTCTATTCACATCTATTGATACTGTTAGAGATAATATTAAAATTGATAATATTGTTGAAAACATTAAGATTTAAAGAGCTCTAAATGCAAAGCTGTAGTTAAAAATGAATGTTTCTGTGTATAAAATGTACTTTTCTTTATCTGTTTATAATAAATTAACACCTATAAACATAATATCCAGATTTTCTGTTTTCAAAAAAGAATTCTGTTTTACATCTTCATTTCTTCAACCTTGAATGGCTTTCAAGTGCTTTCATCATAATAGGATTAAGGCTGTTTCAAAATGTTTTTTCTTAACCATGTATATTGGCAATGTGATGTACCAGGTGAACTTGGAAAAGTGGACTTCTAGCAAGCCTTGGCTAATGTTCTATTTCTGAAAGTGCTACTTTGCAATATTTTACTCTTTGTTGATTTGCCTAGTCAGAATAGGTAACTAATCTAGAAAAAGTGGCTTTTGTTCATTGTGATTTTTGTATTTATGTTAAATTTTCAGTATTATATTACCGTCTTCTTAAATACAATCAGATAAACTCCAAGAACAACATCAAAAACTCTGGTATTTGAGTGGAGTAGGGTGCAATATTCTTGGCTGTTTTTCCAATAATGCTTTTGGCGCTTAGTGTTTATAATAACCAGCTCTCTTCCTGTGCTCTGAGGGAATTTGATCTTTCACAGAGGTGAGTATTGCCCCCAGGGTGTATTGAGGATGGAAAGAATTTAGAAACATTGGCATCCAGAACACCTGGCCAGTTATTTGAGACAGTAAATGTGAAGTATGGCAACTTAAACAAGAATTCACTTTTAGACTACCAGTGTAGATGTACATTTACTAGTTTTCCTGCTTACCTCCTGGAATGACTTTATGGAAGATGATCCTCCAGATTCTGACTTATCTAATTAAAGTACAGGGTTAGTCACCAATCCTTAGACCAGATACCTAAAGAGCTACCAGATCATGATGACTGGAAATCACAGTACATGGCTAAGTTAGGGAGAGTTTGGAGAACTCTTGTTCTTTCACATTAGTCCTATGAATTCTTTTCAATGTTAAGCACGTTTGTGATTTTTTAGAGGAGTGGGAATATATTTAGCCTTGAGATTCATCTATCTCTTCATGTTAGCTGATGTTAAGGCTGTTCATATTCACTGAAAGGTAAGAGTAACTATTCTATTGTCTCTCAGAATAAAAGTAACCACAAATAATAGCTAATAAAATGTGCTATTGCATGATATATATTAACTTTTGTAAACCACATTGATATTATTATTATTATTACAGTTTTACTGATTAGAAATTTGAGGCTTAGGGTTGTTAAACAATTAATTAGTTGCCCAGGGTGAACCAGTTTACAAATGGCCAAACTGGAAATCAGAGTCAGGTGCGGTCATACAGATTTTGAGTTGTTATACTGTACACTGAATCATCTGGCTGTATTAAGAGATACAACCTAATAATTATTTTGTAACTCTGCATAGTCAAAAATGTTCCTCTGGAAATGAATCTGAGTATGACCAGGACCTCTTTCTTTTAATGTTTATTTATTTTTAGGGAGAGAGAGAGACAGAGTGAGAGCAGGGGAAGGGCAGAGACACAGGGAGACACAGAATCCGAAGAAGGCTTCAGGTTCTGAGCTGTGATCACAGAGCCCAATGGGGGGCTTGAACTCACAAACTGCAAGATCATGACTTGAGCCCAAGTCCGACGTTGAACCGACTGAGCCATCCAGGTGTCCCACTTTGCTTTTTTAAAGACCAGAAACTTTGTTTGATCTCCTTCCTTTATGCTTGTTGGAACTTGCCTAAAAAGTGAAAGGTCCATTTTATGAGAATATATTCCCTCAATTATGAATATTTGCATGTGTCATGTAATCCTCAGTACAGAGCTCAGTGAAGAGCATGGCTTCATACATGGAGATCTTGAGTTTCCATTTGATAAAAAGCTCAGAAGTTGTTCTAAGTACTCATGAAACACAGTCAGAGGTAGTTCTTATCTGCAGGAAAAATCAGAATTTCCTATCTGTATGAATGATTTCAGAGGTGCCAAGAGAGATATCCTGATAATTCTTCCCTCCTCCCCCCTATCATGGACACCTTACATACTCATCACTAAAATCTGAACTACCGCGAGGCACTAAACATGAAACATTCCCCAATGGGGAAGGAGTTACTAGTTGGAGGCAGCTACAGGTTTGGGACTTGAACTCATGCTTGATCTACCCCTATGCACAGGCTATGACAAGGCAATCTCTCACTGAAGAAAGGTTATAACAAAAGCAAAAATAAAACTATGTTCCCCTAAAATTCTAAATTATCTCAGGGCTTAGAAAATGATATTCTTATATCATTGTAGAATTTTATAACATTAGCTGTATGGATCCTTAAATATCTTATCTGACTCTTATTTTTTAGATACTATTTTAGAAGTGATGATCAACTTTCTACATGAGAGTTGGTTGGAATTCAAAAGAAAAGTCAGAAACAATATTTTTTTTCTATTATTATAAATGCTATTTTTGTTGTGTTTTTTTCCCAACAATTCTACCCATGTTACTTCTATGGTAAATTTTTTACAAATGGTGACAAATCTCTCTATATACATTTACCTTTGCAGTATAACTTTTTTCTTAATCTGTGGTAAAAGCATTTAACATACATCTACCTTTTAATAAATTCTTAATTGCACAATAAAGTATTGTTAGTTATAGATACTGTGTTGTAGGTCAGATCTTTAGAACTTAGTCATCTCACGGGGCGCCTGGGTGGCTTAGTCGGTTAAGCGTCCGACTTTTGCTTAGGTCATGATCTCGCGGTTCGTGGGTTCGAGCCCCGCGTCGGACTCTGTGCTGACTGCCAGCTCAGAGCCTGGAGCCTGTTTCAGTCTGTGACTCCCTCTCTCTCTGACCCTCCCCTCCTCACGCTGTGTCTCTCTCTCTCTCCTAGAAATAAATAAAAACATTTAAAAAAAAAAAAGAACTTAGTCATCTCGCATAATTAAACTTTATAGCCGTTGAACAATGGCTCCCCAAATATTCTGCCCCAGGCCTCTAGTAATTACCACTACTCTCTGCTTTGAGAAGTTTGACTAGCAAACTTGTTTGACTAGTTTGACTCATATAAATAGAACCATGCAGTAGATTTCTGTGACTGGCTTAATTTCCCTTAGTAGAATGTGCTCTAGGCTCATCCGTGTTGTTGCATATGGCAAGATTTCCTTTTTTGAAGACTGAGTATTATTTTATTATATATTATACATGAACATTGTAGTGTGTGTTTGTGTGTGTGTGTGTGTGCCACATTGTCTTTATCCATTTATCTCTTTATGGACATTTAGGTTGTTTCCATATCTTGAGTATTATGAATGATGTTGTAATAAATGTGGTAGTACCACTCTGCCTCTGATATCCTTATTTCAACTCTTTTGGATATAGACCCAGAAGTGGGATTGCTGGATCATATATTAGTTCTCTTTTAATTTTTTAAGTTTGTTTATTTATTCTGAGAGAGAGCAAGAGACAATGAGTGGGTGCACATAAGAGAGGAGAATAGGGAGAATCTCAAGCCTGGGCTCAGATGTGAGGTTTGAACTCAGGAACCGTGAAATCATGACCAACTGACTGAGCCATTCAGGTGCCCCTCTCTTTTATTTTTTGGAGAACCTCTATACTGTTTTCCATAATGACTGTACCAATTTACATTCTCACCAACAGTGTGTATGCATTTTAATTTCTTCACATACCACTAATAGTTTGTTATCAGTGTTTATGTGTGTTTATAATAGCTATCCTAATAGGTGATATTTCACTAGTTTTTATGTGCTTTTCCCTGATAATTAATGTTGAGCACCTTTTTTCGTTTATCCGTTGGACATGTGTATGTCTTCTTTGGAAAAATGTATTCAAGTCCTTTACCCTTTTTAAAACCTGGTTGTTATTATTGCTATTATTATTATTAATAGTATTATTGCTATTGAGTTGCAGATGTTCTATATATATTTAGGAGATTAACCTTTTATTAGATACAGAGTTTGCAGGTATTTTCTCTCATTCTAGGTACTTTTTTCATTTCATAGTGTCCTTTACTGTGCAGAAGCTTTTTAATTAAATGTAGTTCCTCTTGTCGATTTTTGGTTTTGATGACTGTGCTGATTTTTTTTTAATTTTAATTTTTTAAATGTTTATTTACTTTTAAGAGAGAGAGACAGAGTATGAGTGGGGAGGGGCAGAGAGAGAGAGAGACACACACACACACAGTATGAGTGAGTGAGGGGCAGGGAGAGAGGGAGACACAGAATCTGAATCAGGCTCCAGGCTCTGAGCTCTCAGCACAGAGCTCATAGCGAGTCTTGAACTCATGAACTGCGAGATCATGACCTGAGCTGAAGTTGGATGCTTAACTTATTGAGCCGCCTGGCACCCCAATGCCTTTGCTTTTGGTGTGGTAGCCAAGAAATTATTGCCAAGTCCAATTCAAAAAGCATTTCCTCTATGTTTTCTTTTAGGAATTTTCTAGTATGAGGTCTTAAACAAAGAGGTGAGAGACTTGTACACTGAGAGCTATCAAATATTGACGAAAGAAATTTTTAAAAAGTTAAAAATAAATTTAAGAAGACAGATTCATAGAAAGACATTTTGCATTCATGAAATGTAAGACTTAATATTGTTAAAATCTTCGTACTACCCAAAGTGATCTACAGATTCAGTACCATCCCCATAAAAACCCCAGTGGTATTTTTTATAGAAATAGGAAGAAAAAAAATCCTAAAATTCTTATGGAACCACAGATGGTTCCAAATAGGAAAATCAGCGTGGAGAAACAAAAACAAAGCTGTGGACATCACAATGATTTCCAGATAAATTACAAAGCTTCATAATCAAAACAGCATAGTATAGACCTAAAGACAGACCTATAGGACAATGAAACAGAATAGAAAGCCCAGAAATAAATCTCTGCATATACCACCAAATGATCTTCAAAAAAGATGCCAACAATATACATCAGGGAAAGCACAGTCTCTTTAATACATGGTGTTGGGAAAACTTGATATCAAAATGGAAAAGAACAAGATTGGACCCTTACCTTACATCATACACAAAAAACAACTCAAAATGAAGTTTGATTTTACATCTTTTTCAGCTTGCTATTCTTCCATCAAGAGATAGAGTCCATTTCAGTGTGGTTTTGATTTGTATTTCCCTGATGAGGAGGGATGCNATAGCGGGGGAGAGGGACGGAGGCAAACCATGAGAGACTCATGAATGCCGAAAACAAACTGAGGGCAGATGGGGTGGGGGGAGGGGAAGGGGGGGTGATGGGCATGGAGGAGGGCACTTGTGGGGATGAGCACTGAGTGTTATGTGGAAACTAATTTGACAATAAACTATTAAAAAAAAAAAAGAGAGAGAGATAGAGCCCATTTTCTTTCCCTTGATTCTTGTTCATATAACTTGCTTTCAGCAATGGCAACTTAGCAATTGTAATGCAAAGACTTGAAAACTATCTATACATTGGGTTTTGCTCTCTTGTTAGTCTTTGGAACCTGATGCTATCATGTGTGGAAGCCCAAGGTAGTCTGGGGGAAGAAAAACCTTCCTGGATGAGGAATCTGTAGACTAATCAAATTAGTAACTGTCAGACACGTGAGTGAGACTGTTCTCAACCATCAAGTCTTAGTCAAGCCTACCTAGAGAGGAAGAAACTAAGAGATCAAAAAAAAAAAAAATCTGAGAAATAATAGATGCTTGCTGTTTGAAGCCATTAAGTTTTAAGGTAGCTTTTTACACTGCAAAAGCTAATTGATACATTCTCTAGTATTCCTTTTTTATTGTTGTAGATACTGAACATTAAGAAAACCTCGCAGGTGCTTTCTAGAATAAAGAAAATATCGAGGAATGTAAACATATGAACGTTTACTCTAGTCAGTAATTCCAGGAAAGATTCTAATTCAGAAATACAATGAACACCACTGCTTATTTCACAGTCCAAAGCTAGTGTTGCCAATAGTGTTCTCCTTGTGTTGCCAAAATTATATGTGAGCAAAATGAGAAGTACAGTTATGTTTAGTTTGACATGTCTTCCTTGCAAGGTTAAGCATTTGATTTGTTTATACTTTCCCCTATTTCCCTGGTTCAGCTGCACTGTCTGGGTTTTAACAGGCTTCAGTATTCCTTCATCCAATGAGACAGTGTCTGAGTTAAGGATTAACATTTGTATAGTGAAACATAAATGGTCGTGAATTGTATATAATATTTTAGCAAAAGATTATTTAGTTTTACCACTTATACAAATTTTTGGTCAAGCAAGCAGCCTTTTGTTATTCTCTTAGAAGTCCAATTTGATGGATGCTAGGAGTGCACTAAGAAAAGTGGATTCTTAGAATTTCTATGATTACTAGATAAAATAGGTAGCTGCTCTGTACTATGAATTGAAGAAAATAACTTTTAAATTTTACCTTATGTTATCTTTTTCCTCCATTCAATAGGTCTATCTTAACAAATAAATCCTAAAAGTTTAAGGAATATTGAAGTAAGTGTATATCCTGTTCACATTAAGTAAAAACAGTGCTTGAAAAGTTTTTTTTTAAATACATATAAAGTTCAGTGTGACTACTGCACATATTTTTTATCTTGTGTATGTAAAGTATGTTTTTGAAATCATTTGGTTTATTTCAGTCTCCTGAATTAAACTCTCCCTGTCTTCAGAATCCACTGATTGAAATATATTATACCTGGAAGAAAATTAGAAGTTTTCTGGAGTTTATATTTAAAATATTTTTTCGTGTGCTTCTATAGACATAAAAAATTAAAGAAAGTTTCATAAATTCTTTATTAACGGTCAATTCTATTTTGTTTCCTGTCTCTTCTTTTCCATTATGGTCTCTTAATGTTGGTCCCTCACTTACTAAGTTGATTTCATATTTACTGTTGAGTTTTGACCTACTGATGGAAAAATTCCATTCTTTATTAGAAGGAAGAAAATAATTCACAGCTTAAGATGTGAATATTGTTGTAATTCCTCCTCACCTTTCTATGCTCTTCTCCTAGCAAAGCAGGTATCTCTATTCTGATCTTCCTGTGAAGATGAGATTTTGTCTCCATGGACTTAAGTTCCTTGACCGCATCCATCTCATGAGTCTTCTGTTCTTTGATCTCTTATTTGATTTCTTATTTATTACTAATTATTTCTAAATTTATTTATAGTTTATTTCATCTTTCTCAAAGTACGATCTCTTGTCACTCTGTGACTATCAGACCTTGCTACAAACTTACACCCTACTTCCATCTACTCGTGCTATTTTCTTTCCTAATCTAATTTTTATACTCCAGTGACTGTGCCCCTCTCCCAGGCTCTTGGACACCACTCCTTATGATCACAGCCCATGTCTTGGTCATCCTGTGGGACCCCAAACAACGATAGGAATGATTTAGAATGCCTGGGATCACCTGTGGAAAGGAAGAATGACTTCCAGAAGGGAAGAAATGAAAAAATATTACCATAAGAAATGGGTCCCTCTACTGGTCAAAGAAAATCATAAAGATCTTATTAACTAACTTTTGCCCCTGAATGCCTTTTTGCCACTTTTCCAGATAAATATTGGCTATTTAAATTAAATAAATAACTTAGGGGACTCCTGAGTGGCTCAGTCACTTAACAGCCCAACTTTGGATCAGGCCATGAACTTGCGGTTCATGAGTTTGAGCCCCGTGTTGGGCTCTGTGCTGAGAGCTCAGAGCCTGGAGCCTGCTTTGGATTCTGTATCTCCCTCTCTCTCTCCCTCTCTGCCATTCATCCTCTGTCTCTCTCAAAACTATGCAAACATTTAAAAAAATTTTTAATGAATAAGTTAGAATTTTCCAACTTTTACTTGGTGAGAAACAAGTCAGGTTATCTTTCCTATGCAACCTGAAGCCCTGTCTCTCCCCCCTTCCCAGAGCCATGGCTCAGGGAAGGGCAGATCTTACTTTTTGCCTCTAGTGTCTGCTCAAACTTAGGTACCCTTATGGCTCTGAACTTCCCCAGCTTCTACTCTTTGTGTTTCCCAAACCAGGCTGTGTAGTCTCTCAATTATTCCCATTTACCTACTTGCTCCTTGATCACAAATGGAGTACTGCTACTTTCAAACCAGAATGGGTCCACCTCTGCCAGGTATATCCAATTATTGGGGGTAAGTTTTTGAAATCTTCTGGTTGCCACCATTGTTTAGAGGGCTGCTGCCCATAAGATGAAGATGTTTTCAGGATGCCTGGGTGGCTCAGTCGGTTGAGTGCCGACTTCAGCTCAGGTTATGATCTCATGGTTGGTGGGTTAGGGCTCCACGTCGGGCTCTGTGCTGACAGCTCAGAGCCTGGAACTTGTTTCAGATTCTGTGTCTCCCTCTCTCTCTGACCCTCGTCTGTTCACGCTCTCTCTCTTTCTCTCTCTCAGAAAACATTAAAAAAAAACTTAAAAAATAAAAAAGATGAAGATGCTTTCATATTGTCCAAAGGATCTCACTTTGGAATATGACCTGAGTTTCCTTTTCTTTGGATCTAAATCACCTCCCCTTACTTTCTTCTTTGCTCCTCACCAGCCTGAATTCTCAGGTGTACATTGTTTATTGATCTCAGCTGGATGTGGATAGGAAACAAAGTACAGGGTCATAGGTCTCTGTAGGAAGGCCTATGTGGTTTAGAAGTTTATGAAATTAAATATATTTCTAAATGGTGGATTTCAGTAGAGAGGAAAGAAATTCAGTCAGTGTGGGTTGAGAAAATGCTTGAGTGACTGTAATCTGTTTGATAGTCACCACGTGTACTCTCTTATACCACCATTTTGTTGGGCAGGTTGAGTGTTCATTATTTTTATCACTTTTTTTAATAGCAGAAGAAATCACATGGTAATCTATTACGTTTCACTAAAGCCATCATATAAATTATTTTTGATCCTTTATCTAAAGGACTAAAAGTTTTTTATATTGGAAGAGAAAGCAAAAAGTAAAATCTTGAAGAGCAGATAAATATCCTTAAATCTGTAAGACCTCAACCAATGGAAGGTAGAAAATAGCAAGAGCAAGCTAAAGACAAATGTTGCCAGACAGTGTTTCCTAGACCTAATTTATAAGGTCTTGTACAACCAGACAAAATTAAAAAGTGGAGTTCCATGTTCAAATATTATTAGATTTTCAGTATGGCAAGAGTAGACCATTACACTAAACTCAGGCCCTTCTAGGCATAAAGCCCTGTGCAGCTACACAGGCCATCCACCTGTACAGCCAAACCCATGCCTAGAATGTTCTCTGAAAATAAAGACCGAAAGCTTTTCTCCATCAGCCTTCCCCATTGCATTAACTAGTGTCTTCTGTTTGCTTCACATGCAGACTTGAGAAATGATAGTCTGACTGCTAACAGATAGTGCTGGGAATTCAACACATAGTCATGAGATAACTAAATGAAAAGCACATAATTATCACAAAAGTTCTGGAATATACATACACACACACACACACAAACATAAAGTGAGAAATGAAACTTCTACTTCATACTATTAAATACTTTTAAAGGATTTAAGACTGAAATGGGAAAGGTTTAAAGTTTAAAGAAGTTATAGAAGGCAGTAGAGATAAATGACTTCAGGTCAGGGAAATACTGCCTGAAGGAGGTGTTTCCCTCCCCCCCAATAAAAGTAAGATGGATACATTTAACTACATTAAATTTAAATATTTGGGTTAAAAGACACTTTAAACAAAATGAAGGACTAGCTATAATCTGAGAACATTATGTGTCCTACATATAGCTGACAAAAAATTATTATCAGAATATATAAAGAATCCTTTTAAAAAGGCAATGAGAAATTTTAAAAACACGATAAGAAAAATGAATACACTTGAATGGCCAATAAGCCTCTGTGAAAACTGTTCCTTCTCAGGATGTGCAGAGGTACGATTTCACACCTCATATTCAATATCCTCATCTTTCCACAAGTGCATGGGTGCCAGCAGACTTGGACACAGTCACAGAGCTGCTGACTCACCAGGGTTGGGGTGGAGCCTTGGAAAGTTACCTTTGGAAAGGCTCTCTGAGGGCTTTTGATGTGTACCACGGTTGACACATAATTTCCTGATTTCCACAAATCCTTGTCCAAAGCAATCAATCATCATATCCCAAAATTATAACTTCTAGACAGTTTTTCAGTCTGTCATTTCCTCTCCATTACTTACTTCAGGCAGGTTGAGAAAGGGACTTTGGTATGTGAAAAGAAGTTAGTTGGTCTTGAAATCCATTCAGTCATAGGTTCCACCAGTACAGGTGGTCTAAAGGCTGTCGGCCAGAGACTCCATTACCGCATGGAAAACGAAGATGGTGTTCATGAGTCTCCGTCTGTGTTTTCTTCCTTAGATGCCAGTCGTCTCCTCCACACTGCTTTTCTGTAATTCTATATTTCATTCAAGAGGTTTGCATCCCCAGAACTCCACAAGAGCTCTATCTTGCTTGTTTCCCTTTTATTCCCAATAAATGGAGGGCAGGAAATAGGACTTCTTGGTAGAAAAACATGGAGGAAGACATGAAGAAAGGTTTCATTCAGGACACGGATCTTATGTTGAATCCGTAAAGATAATTGGCTGCTCTATAATGGGGTAGGTAAGAGGTGTGCTCTGATAACAATAGCTTCCCTATCACCGGGGTCATTAACAAAAACTTGGCAAAGCATCTCACAAAAGTACACTTTAGCTAATCTCTTGATATGTAAAGACTCTGACTATTAACGAAAGATAAAAAACATGTAGAAAATGGGCAAAATATGTGACTAGCTTTTACATAGAAACAAAATTTATAAAACATATGAAAATACACACCATTTTACTCTTAACAAAAATGCAAAGTAACACTATCCTGAGATTACTACTTCTCACTTACCAGATTGGAAAACTTCAAAACTTGGTAACTTTACTGGAATTTTTGGAAAGAGTCTCACTTGTTGCAAAAATGGTCAAGGCAAAGTATATCTACAAAAATAAGTACTAAGTAGCTATTAGAAAGAATGAGAAAAAAAGTGTTTAAGAAAGGAGTGACATCTAGTACATAATTTTATAAAATCAAGGTGCAAAGAGTACTTACTATGGTCTCATATGTGAAAACAGACAATTTTTCATAAGGAACTAGAGGAAGGATAAACCAGAAACTAATGACAATTAGTCATTTATAGTGAATGGGAGGGAAAAGGGAGGAGCTGGATGTGGTAAAGCAAAGATTTCCTTTAGTCAAATTTCTGACATAGTTAAAATGTTTACATATCAAGAAAAAATAGTATCAAAAGTAAAAGGAAGCAAACTGCAAATTTGAATCAAAGTAGAAAAATGAACTAATATTAACTTAGTACGATAACTTTGCCATAAAAAATAATTCAAGTTGCCTTTGAACACCGTGCTCTGACTGTCCAATCTTTTTTTTTTTTCTAATAGTTTATTGTCAAATTAGTTTCCACATAACACCCAGTGCTCATCCCCACAAGTGCCCTCNCTTAATAAGATCTAGGCATAAAAAATTAAGAATTAAAAATCTAAAGCCATTTATTAAGACAGTAATAGTAGTAGTAGTAGTAGTAGTAGTGGTATCAGGACATTTCTGGTGTTACTTTATGTGAATTGTAGACAAGAGTAAATGAATAGGTTAATGTCATTAAAAGGAATATTTTCACAGACAGACATGTGAGGTACCACTATAAAATAGAAGAATGTAGGAAAAACCCTGTTATTGTTAAGTTTTTGTTAAATATAAAAATTTGAACTCATTTAAAATACTCATGGAGAGAGGCTATCTATACACTGTAAATGTCAACAATCTGTGATAACAGCAGCAGTGAAATATCTCTTAATTTATGAATACCATTACCGATGAAAATGAATGAATATGTGTTACAGCAGTAGCAAAAAAAAAAAGTGCTAAAACACTACAAATTAGGAGGGAAGAAAGGACTCAACACTATCGTAAAGGGACTTTCACTATTTTGATTAATTTGCAAACCCAATAGGATAATGACAGACTTAGATTACAATTCCCTGAAAAATGTGAGTCCAAAAACATATACAGAACAAAAGGAAAGGTCTTTTACAGAAGAATGCCAAATAATAAATGTGGAAGTAATGATGCAATTAGTGAACTAACCAGTTTGGAGCTTCCACTGTAAGAACTAATTTTAGCTATTACTATAAATAGATGCTAAAACCACTGGCTTAAAGATTGTTAGGGAAGAGAATTTTGCTTGGTTGTTATGCATAACCCCACAAATTACTAATACAAGGAAAATATCACAAGAAAGAAGGATTAGATTAGTATCACTACCCTTAAGTCCATGATCAAGCTATCTCACCAAACAGTAAGAAAACTTGATAATGTGTTCCCTCCCAATGAGACGCTGTGAAAAACTCAGTTACCTGATTGCTAAACACATTTTACCTGAATGTAATTACAAAAACATGAAATAAGGCAAATCCATAAGGTGGATCGTTCTACAAGTTAAATGGCTTAGACTCCTCAAAACAAAGTGTAACCAAACAAGTCATTTCAGTCATGAAAAGAAGATAAAACAACAGCTGGATTAAAGTAGACTAAATAGCTATAACAATCAAATACAATGCCTGAAATTTCATTGGAATCTATATATCAGGAAAAAAAATATAAAACACTTTTGGGACAGATGGGAAATATGATTGTGGACCATGTATACACTTCTTTTATGAAATTACCTTTGTTTTTCATATTATTTTTTAATGTTTATTTTTTGAGAGGGAGGGAAGAAAGAAAGAGAGACAGAGGGAGAGAGAGAAAGAGAGGGAGAGGATGAGTGAGCGGGGAGGGGCAGAGAGAGAGGGAGACACAGAATCCAAAGCAGGCTTCAGGCTCTGCGCTGTCATCACAGAGCCTGACCTGGGGCTTGAACTCATGAGCTGTGAGATCATGATTTGAGTTGAAGCCAGATGCTCAACAAACTGAACCACCCAGGCTCCACTTAGGAAATTATATTTAGATTTGATAATGATATTGTGGTTATGCAGGAGAATGCCTTTAATTTTAGAAGGTGATGCTGACATAGTTATGAAGAATCATTATGCCTGTATCCTACTTATAACTGGTAAAAATGTATATGAATGTAGTAGACATAAAGCGATGAAAGATACAAACACTTCATGAATCTAGGTGAAGGGTTTACAGTTATTCATTGGAGTACTTTTAAGCTCTCGATAGGATTGGAATTTATAAAAATATAGAGTCGGTGACGGAGTAAAAAGCAGTATCTATTTTAACTTTTGCAATGTATTCTGCAGTAATATTCCTACTCTCCCCACATTGGACCAAACTTCCCTCATTAAGCAGTGAAGCTGCAGCGACAATAGTCACACCACCACATCCCAAACACAATTGAGTTGTACACATTGTCTTTTCACTTCAGAGAGCCAAGACTGCTTCCTGGCTCTTCCTGGCTCTCCCCACATGGTCTCTAAAAGAAAGAAGCCCAGGGTGTCTGAGTGGCTCAGTCCATTGAGTGTCTGATTCTTGATTTCAGATCAGGTCATGATCTCACCATTGTGGGATCCAGCCCCACATCAGACAGGCTCCATGCTGACAGCATGAAGCCTGCTTGAGATTCTCTCTCTCTCTCTGTCTCTCTCTCTCTGTTCCTCCCCCATTTGTTCTCTGTCTAAATAAACATTTTAAAAAAGATAAAAGGAAGAAGGCCTTGCACAGCTAAACAATGAGCAAAATTTACATTAATGTACCAAAACACATAATTTCTGCTTTCAGGTTAAGGTAATTTTATTATTGCTATCACTGTTGTATTTGGCCAGTCATCTGATTTTTCCCCCCAAACAAAGGAACTATAGGAGAGCTGGGATTTATATTTCTAGCTTTAGGAAAATTACAATTACCCTAAAATCCTTTGAACACACTAAATTTTATGGGTTTATGAGATAGCTTCACAAAAATTTCCAGTAGGTAAATATTCACCTGATGTAATAGTCATCACACTTGTAATTTTCCCTTCAGTGTTAGTCTTTGCTCTTGTATCACATCCGTTTAGTGCCTAAAACCTATGAATTGCTGGATAGATATATGGCGAATACATCATTGAATGTGTAGCGACTTGGAGACCAACAGCAGTAAGAGATAGATTGATCTGTGAGTATAAGGGAAATCTTCAGAGAAGGTGAGTTGAGGGTAAAGAAAGCAGGTCCAAAAGGAAAGGGGGAAAGTAAAGTAATAGATGCAGATAGTGGTAATAGTGGCTACATAAGCAGAGAAGGGTATTTCATTGATATTCTTTAATATTTTCTTAAGCATAATTTCAATGAATGCTCATTAGTCATGCGTAGCTGGAGGCTATCCAAGATAGTGCAGCTTTTAGAAAATTCTGATTATTATAGAAAGGTCTTTAGCACATAACTGGTTAAGAAAGTATAGAGTGAGAAAAGGGCACAAAGAAGTAAATTCCAAAGAAATCCAAAATGTATAGATGAGAAAAATAGGTAAAGGAGGATACATAAAAATAAATATTCAGTAGAGGATCTAGTAGAATATGGTATCAAGGGAATGTAGAAAAGTAATATAATCAAGAGTGTTCTTCAGTGGTTGGCTTCCTTGAACATTTTTATTTGCTCCTTTAAAGAAATGGTGGAAGAGATCACAGAAACCAATTAAAAAAGTAATAGTTCCAGTAAAAATTGCCAAATTTGAAAGGCCAGGAAACAATATTTATCCCCCTGACTTTGTACTCCATTTATCTACAAAATTTGGCTTCTCAGAGATCCTTACTTTAATATTTCTAATCATTAGTAGTTATGGTTACTAGTAAATAATTCACATTAAAATAGATATTGAAGGCCCCTAAAACCAGACCCTCCAAAGTCATGTATGCTGCATACAAAATAATCATTGCTGCAGCAAATGTTTCAAAAACTAAACTCAGGGCAATCCAAAGATGTGTGATGGAAAGAGAGGGGGAGTTAAGTCAAGAAACAACAATTAAGGAAATGTCTTAAACACCAACTCTATTTTGGTTTTTTCCTGCCTTTCCACTGTTCCCACTTATGTTAGTCACCAGCCCACAGTTTCCTTTCATGTCACTGAAGCAAGTTAAGTCAAAAAATAAAGACTCATCTGTCTCCAAGCCTCCACTCGTCTAAAAACAACTCGCATTGCCCACTACTGAGGCAAGTCTAGTCATCCTCGTTTTATTCAAGCACCTTTCACTGTCTGCTCAGAATAAACACCGTTGGAAAAATTTACTACAGTAATCTTATGTGAGTCGTTTCCCCCTCCTTGGACTCAAAACATTCCTTAAATATGTGAGAAGGGCAAACCCAGTCATCACACTCCACGGGACTTCGCCGAAGCCTCTGACAGTTCAGATAAACTGCTAAGCGGATGTTTATTAGAAGCAAGCGTGCAAACGATACATTACAAGGAGGAAACTACTTGAAGCAGTTATTCTACCTGTAAACAAAGTTTGCCTAGATGGATCTTATTTTATTCCTAGAAAAGTGCCATGGGTTACATGGAAAATTAAAGGATATGTCATCATAATTTTGTTTGGCTGACTCCGCATCTTGTATGACCAGGAATGCGTCTTCCCATAGATTTTGGTTTTGGCCCAAGTAAAAACTTGACTATAAACTACGCTTTCTGCTGTTCCTAAACATCGCATTTTGTAAAAAACCCACGTCCTCTGCTGCAGTGATCTTAGAAGATGAGGGATACTGCCCTGTGTGTATGTATATATATGTATATATACATATACTATATATACGGTTTTAAGAATATATGTGTGTACTACATATACATATACTATATATACACATATACATGTATGTATAGTACACACATATATACGTGTATATATACATATACATTTTAATGGCAGCCCTATAGACTCTCATACATACTGTGCTTCTCCTTAACAGATCTCACAGTTTATTTTAACTCTCATCATTNGCTGGCAGTCAGCACAGAGCCCGACGCGGGGCTCGAACCCACCAACCGCGAGATCATGACCTAAGCGAAAGTCGGACGCTTAACCGACTAAGCCACCCAGGCGCCCCTCTCATCATTCTTAAACCAAACAATAGCTGGAACTTACCTACATTTTCAATAATAGTTTTGACACAAAGTATAACACTCCATATCAACATCTGTATGATACCTTTAACTATTTTGAACTTTATTATACTTTTATTATCAAGATTCTACTCAATGGAGGGGTACCTGCATGGCTCAGTCAACTAGGTGTCCTATTTTGACTCAGGTCATGATCTCGCAGTCTGTGAGTTCAAGCCCCGTGGCCGGCTCTGTGTTCACAGCTCAGAGCCTAGAACCTGCTTCAGATTATGTCTCCCTCCATCTCTGCCTCTCCCCTGCTTCTGCTCTGTCTCTCTCTCTCTCTCAAAAATAATAAATAAACATTTTAAAATGTTTAAAAGATTCTACTCAATGGAAAAATAGAACAAGTTCTGTTAAAAAAATCTTAATAATTCAATATCTTATTTTATAATCATCTGAAAAATAGCATAGTTGAATAGAAACCATGGCCATAGAATCACATAGAGTCATAATAGAAGTGGAATTGATGTTATATTGTATTTTGGGCATCCTTAGTTGAGTCTAGACATGACCCAAATTGTTCATCATCATACTGTAGCAGTGTCATGCATATGTTTAAAATTATTTAATTGCATAGTTTCTTTTGTTAAACTTCACTCTATAAAACACTGCACAATAATAAGGCAGTTTTTTAAGGTTGTGTGAAGTGTTTGAGCTTAACAAAGTTTTCCTTTGTATCAATACCCAAAAGAAAAAATCAAAGTGACTCATGTCACCAAAAGAAACAGGAAAGAAATACTCTTTTAAACACCTACTCACAGCTGTTACCATAAATTGTTGTAGACTTATCATGTAAGATGGAAAAATTACAGTAAAACAACATAACTGTCTTGGGGATTGATTTTTATTTCCTTTCCCCTGGGAAGGTAAGTGACCCTTACTTGACAGTAAAAATAATTTTTCCCATTTTAGTGCAGGTGAAAATAAAAGAGGTTTTGATGTTTGTATTGAGTTATCATTCTGTAATGATACTCTAAAATATATTTTCATATTATTTTTAAAAATTCTGGGATGCCTGGGTGGCTCAGTTGTTAAGCATCTGACTTTGACTCAAGCCATGATCTCATGGTTTGTGAGTTCGAATCCTACATCAGGTGAGCACAAGTCCCGATTTGGGTAATAGGATCCCTGCTTGGAGTGAGCCCCAATTCTCTCTCTTTCCCTCTCCCTTTATCTTTCTCTCTCGTTTCCCCTTACTCACTTGTGCCCTCTTTCTCAAAAATAAATTCTAAATCATATATTATCAATAAAAATAAAATGTAACAATTTTTAAGTGATGAAGAAAAAATCTTTTAGGTTAAAATTAGATGTATATACCACAAAGACCCCAGATAGCCAGAGCAGTTTTGAAAAAGCAAAGCAAAGCTGGAGGTATCATAATTCCAAATTTCAAATTATACTACAAAGCTATAGTAATAGAAACAGTATGGTACTTGCATAAAAATAGACACATAGATCAATGGAACAGAAACGAAAACCCAGAAATAAACACATAATTATGTAGCCAATTAATCTCCAACAAACAAGGCAAGAATATGTAAAGGGAAAAAGGCTGTATCTTCAACAAATGAAGCTGGGAAAACTGAACTGCTTTTGTATACCATACACAAAAATAAACTCAAAATAGATTGAAAATCTAAATCTGAGACCTCAAGCCATAAAACTTCTAGAAGAGAGCACAGGCATTGATTTCTCTGACATCAGCCATAGCAACATTTTTTTTTCCTGGATATGTTTCCTGAAGCAAGAGAAATAAAAGCAAAAATAAACTATTGGGATTACATCAAAAAATAAAAAAATAAAAAGCTTCTGCACAGTTAAGGAAACAATCAACAAAACTAAAAGACAGTCTATTAAATGGGAGAACATATTTGCAAATGAAATACCTGATAAAAAGTATCTAAAATATGTAAAGAACTTATGAAACTCAACACCCAACAAAGCAATTTTAAAAAATGGGCAGAAGGGACACCTATGTGGCTCAGCTGGTGAAGCGTCTGACTCTCGATCTCACCTCAGGCTTAATTTCAGGGTCTTGAGTTCAAGTCCCGCATTAGGCTCTATGCTGAGCGTGGAGCCTACTTAAAAGATAAATAAAAATGGGCAGAATACATAAACAGACATTTCTCCAAAGAAGACATACAGATGGAAAATATATACATAAAAAGATGCTCGACATCACTCATCATGAAGGCACTGCAAATCAAAACTACAATGAGGTATCAACTGACACCTGTCAGAATGGCTAAAATCAGAAGCACAATAAACAGCAAGCATTGGCAAGGATGTGGAGAAAAAGGAACGCTTTTGCACTGTGGGTGGGAATGTAAACTGGTACAGCCACTGTGGAAGACAGTATTGAGGTTCCTCAAAAAGTTAAAAAAAGAACTACCCATGATCCATAGATCACACTACTGTATATTTACTAACACAAAAGAATACAAAAACATTAAATCGAAAGGATACATACACCTCTATGTTTATTGAAGCATTACGTACAATAGCCAAACTATGGAGGCAGCCAAGTGTCCCCCCTTAGGTGAATAGCTAAAGAAGTGGTGTCTGTATGTATATGTATTATTCAGTCGTAAAAGAATAAAAGCTTGACATTTGCAACAACATGGGTGGAGCTAGAGAGTATGGTACTAAGTGAAATAAGTCAGAGAAAGACAGATACTATAGGATTTCACTCATATGTGGAATTTAATAAAACAAAGGGGGGTGAAACCCCAAAAATCAGACTCTTAACTATAGAGATGGTTAAAAGTTAGGTGGGGGGATGTGTGAAAGGAGTGAAGGGGATTAAGAGTATACTTATCGTGATGGGCACTGAGTAATGTATGGAATTGTTGAATCAGTATATTGTATACCAGTTGCTAATATAACATTGTATGTTAACTATACTGGAAATAATATATACATATGTGTGTGTGTGTGTGTGTGTGTAAATCTATTGTTTCTGTTTCTCTAGTCAGAAAGCTGACTAATCTATTATTCAGTCACACATTGCATTACACATGGAAGATTGTTGGTACTCAATAGCTATTATATGAATACAGGAACACACATCAATTTTTAAAATCCTCTTAGGTTTTGTTTAGAACCAAGCTGCAGAATCATGTGAGGGTGTGACTGAGACCCAGTCAGTACAATTAGCAACCAAAATTTGATCGGACTAGTTTATTAACTTATTACGTAGCATTTATGATGAAGTGTTTAATAAGTTAGTAGTGACATTATACATTATGGTCCCTAAAATAGTAGCATAGCAACTTGTGCATATTACACAAATATTTGTTGGTTTGAGTTGATGTTGTATGAGTAAAATGCCTCAGTAAATTCCATTTAGGTTGAAGAGTTCTGTTTTGCACAGTGTTATTTTTCCAGTTAAGGGGCATCCATGCCATCTTAATGCTACCACATCTTGTCACGAGAATACCATGTTTTGACAAGGGCCTCAATCATAGCTCTAGTTTCTTCTTTTTCTAAAAGCTGCAGCATTAAGCTCTAACTACTCCCCACCCCCAACAGGATGCTCTGCTCTGATTGGCAGGGTGAGTTTGAAGGTGGGCCTGCTGAGACTCTGACCACACTGATTACATTCTCCAGAGTTGTGGTAATGAAATTGGAAGCCACCTTTGTGAAGCAAAAAGCCTCAGAGTAATTGCTATGTGCTGGAACCTTCCCTCTCGTTTGGAAAACAGAAATAAACAGTGCGTTTTCCTCATGAACCTACTGTATTTACCAATATTGTTTATGGGGTATACTTTGCCAGTTGACATTACTTTAGTAAACTTATTATTATATGGTCAACACCTGCCCCATAAATATAGAATAGAGAAGTTATATTATATTTGTGTTTGGTGAAATGAAGTGTTACCCAAACTCTGATGTGGGGAAGACCTTCGGTGCTCTCTATATTTATGGGAGCTACGTACCACTTAACATATACCAAATTCAGTAAGCAAACATGCTTGACTCAAAGTTCAACTTTACATGATCTCTGTGACCGGAGATTAGGTCATTTGGTGTCTAATGTATAGTTTTAACTAAGTTAGAATTCTAAATAAGTTTTAAATTTTTAAATTTGCTTTTCCAGTTTTTACTGAATAGCTGCATATTAAATAAAAGCAAGACTTGTACACTGTGTTGATGGGTTTTTCACTTATTTACATAGGAAACAATCAGAAGTTTGCTTCAAGATTAGATATTCCTTAAGAAGATATAATTAGAAAGTACAGAGGCTTATCTTCTTCTAAAGCAGCATGACATAAAGGTGAAAGAGAAACCGAAGCCAGAGAGATCTGGACTTGTATTTCAGCTGCTCTTTGCAGCCCTGTGTTCTTCGATAACTCATCTAAACTGTCTGAACTCTGATTTCATTATTTATTTATTTAAAAAAATTTTTTATTCTTTATTTATTTCTGAGATAGAGAGAGACAGCATGAGCAGGGGAGGGTAAAAGAAAGGGAGACACAGAATCTGAAACAGGCTCCAGGTTCTGAGTTAGCCGTCAGCACAGAGCCCGACGCGGGGCTCGAACCCACAAACACGAGATCATGACCTGAGCCGAAGTCAGACACCCAGCCAACTGAGCAAACCCAATGCCCCTCTGATTTCATTATTTAAAAATACAGACCCTATCCTGTAAGGCTGATTTAAGTGTTTAGGGGTAATTTTCCTAATGAGCCAGAATCTCTGATAAACTATAAATAAATATTTGTTGTTGTGACTGCTTCCATACTATTCTTGTCCTTTTGGTAAAATATTTTATCGTCTAATTACTATAATCCTCCCATTTCTACTTCTCTTATTGTGAAGATAGAAATAAAACTACTGTCATCACCAGCAACCACAAGGCATTGATGAAGGTCTACTGTTTCTACTTGGTGTTAGACAATAGGGCTGTAAGAAATATAAAATGAACACAGCTTTCCAACCTCTTTCCTCACGTCTGTTTTCATTACTACTGAAGAGGAATCTGGTCAGGACCTTCTAGAAGAAATTATGGCATGAGCATAAGGGGCCAAATCCCTTGAATCAATTAACAATGATCTTCATTTCTCAGATGAGGAATTGAGACCTGTAGAAATAAAGTCATCTCATAAATAACTTTGATATATTTTTGAAAATATTTAACCCAGCTACTTTCATGCTGTGTGGCTAAATTCCAAAGTACAAGGCTATCTTCAACCTAGGGTTCCCATACGTAAGGCATTGCCATTATTCTCTGCTTTCCTTAGACTGAAGAAATGATATAACCAGTTGATGTAGAGAATGCCTCTCCTACCAAAGATACTAAAGACTCCACAATCTTTTATCTCTTGGAAGATAAAACACGATTAATATCCATTGAGGAATTCATTCTCCAATGAGAAATATGGGAAAGTTACCAGTTTTTCCAGTTGAATTCAACGTCCATTGTTCTGCCTCCTTTATTTAGAAACAGCCCTTGTCATTATAAATATGTTGCAGTGAATACCCTTGCACATTCATCTTGGCTCACATGGGCAGGTGCGTCTGTAGAATGTGTTCCTGGAAGTAAAATAAGAAGGTCCAGGGCATCTGGGTGGCTCAGAAGGTTAAGCGACCTACTCAGGTCAGATCTTGCGGTTCGTGGGTTTGAGCCCGGCATCAGGCTCTGTGCTGACAGCTCAGAGCCGGGAGCCTGTTTCGGATCCTGTGTCTCCCTCTCTCTGCCGCTACCCCACTCATTCTCTGTCTCAAAAAAATATAAACTATAAAAAAATTTTAAAAAGAAGGTCTGGGGATATACATTTTTTAAAAATCTTGATGGAGAGTACAAAATTGCTGTCTGTTGGATTTTTCGCCTGTTTACCTGGCAGCTAGTCTCTGCCCATCTGTGAAACTGACATACAGTTAGTCATGTTTCTGTACAATGGAATATTGAGAATTGAGACAGGTTTATATAAAGTGAATGAATTTTTTGTTAATTTTTTTATTTCTGAGAGAGGCACAGGTGAGTAGGTGAATGAATTTTTTTGTTAATTTTTTATTTATTTCTGAGAGAGACAGCATGAGCAGGGGAGGGTCAGAGGGAGAGGGAGACACAGAATCCGAAGACAGGCTCCAGGCTCTGAGCTAGCTGTTAGCACAGAGCCTGACGCGGGGCTCAAACCCATGAACCATGGGATCATGACCTGAGCCGAAGTCGGACACTTAACCGACTGAGTCACCCAGGTGCCCCTAAAGTGAATCAGTCTTAAGACATGTTAAGAAAATAGAGCAAAGTTTAGAATGAGTATATCATTCTGTCATTTTTTAAAATTCTGGACCTTAGCTTAATTTCATTTTCTTAAATTGTGAAAAATACATGACATTGAAATTTACCATCTTAGCCACTGTAAAGTTTAAAGTTCAATAGCATTGGGGCACCTGAGTGGCTCAATTGGTTAGGCATCCAACTCTTGGTTTTGGTTCATGTCATGATCTCACGTTCCATGAGTTCAAGCCCCACATCCGGCTCTGTGCTGGCATTGCAGAGCCTGCTTGAGATTCTTTCTCCTTCCAACCCCCTCCCCCACTCTCACTGTCTCTGTCTCAAATAAAATAAAATAAATAAAATAAATAAAATAAAACTTAAAGTTCAATAGTGTTATGTATATTTACATTGTGAAACAGATTTCCAGGATGTTTTTATCTTGCAAATTGGAAGCTATATTATACATATATGATATAATGAATATATATGATATAATCTATTTGTATATAATTTATGCAAAAATGTATAAATGATCAGGTACTTATATAGATAATATATATAAGTAATTTAGCCCCCACAGAAAATACTTTTAAAAATAGAGCAAAGTATCATCTTCATTCATTACTAAGAGAATATTTTTATTCCCCCAAGATATAATCACTCTTATGAGTTCAATATGTATCCCAATGATTATTTTAAATAACCTTTTAAATGTATATGTACATATAAAAGTACAACGATGTATTTAATGATAATCTGCTATTTTCTTTTTGAAGATAACACTCTTGGTGTTACATTTGTGTCAGTAAATGTAATTCTACCTCATTCATTTTAACGATCATTTAAATATATGATAATTCTTGATTATATGTAATGCTTTCACTACCATCTTTTCTTTTAACTATTTTAGGTTTAATACACATATAAAAAAGTGAATGTAGTAGTCAACCTTTCTGGTAAACCCTCAGAATAACCACTATCCTGACTTTTAAGGACATAGGTTCGTTTTGCCCCTTTTTGTACTTCAGGTGAATGGAATGATACATGACATTTTTTGGTGTGTGTCTGTTTAATTTCATTCAGTATCATGTTTGCAGTCTTTATCCCTACTGTTGTATGCTCTAGAGTGGTAGCTCTTTCGTTCTCATTGCCATATATCACATTGTTAGAAGAGCACACAATTTCTTTTTTATTCTTCTTTTGATGAGCATTTAGGGGCTTGAATTGGGGGCTACCATAACTAGTGCTGCTATAGACAGTCTCATTCATGCCTTTTGGTACACATATGTACACACTTTGTTGGTTTTATACCTGAGAGTTGAATTGTCTATTCAGAGTATAAATAGATTTAGCAGATCTTGGCCTACATTTTCCAAAGCACATGCATTAATTTGCAATCTTGTCAGTAGTATATAAATAAACAATTTATTCACATCATTGTTACATTTGGCATTTTTGGTTATTTAAAATTTTTTAAATATTTATTTATTTTTGAGAGAGAGAGAGACAGAGCATTAGCTGGGGAGGAGCAGCGAGAGAGGGAGACACAAAATCCAAAGCAGGCTCCGGGTTCTAAGTTGTCAGCACAGAGCCCAATGGTGGGCTTGAACCCACAAACCTGGAGATCATGACCTGAGCCAAAGTTGGCTAATTAACTCACTGAGCTCCCCAGGCTCCCCTGATTATTTTTATTATGGGCACTGGGTGCGTGTGTAGTGGTATCACATTGTGACAGACATACACATGGTATTATATGCATTGGCCATTTCTAGGAATATGATGAAGAACTTTAATGTTGTCCTTAAGGAACTAGAACTTCAGTGTCAGCTTTACAGGGAATATTACTTTTTACTGCATACTTTTTGGTATTATTTGAAAATTTTACCATGTACATGCATTACCTATTTAAAGGATTCTTTTATTTCATCTCATTTTTCATTTTTAAGGGAATACTTGTATAAGCTTAGAGTCCTATAGCCTCTAGTCTGCACAGCAATTCAGTTTTGACCTCAAAGCCACCAGGAGTTGGACAATCACATCCCTCATGGAAGTATAAAGCACTACATTTTTTTGCATAGATTGGGGAGATAGGACACAGATAAAGAAATAAGACTGGAACCCTGGTGGAATGTGAAGAGTCATATATCCAGGGTTTCTGATATATAACTTTGGTTCTTTCCTTTACCAGATTACAGACTCAGTAAGATTGCATGTGCATGAGTGCACACGTACGCACACACACACTATCTCCAGGGAGCCAGTGGAGAGTTATGAAGGTGAATGCTTGTCTCTGTCTTCTCCACACTGGACTATAGATTCATACTGACCAAAGGGGAAGTCAAGGAAAATGCCATTACTCTGGAATAAAGGGTCTTGACCAGCAACTCACAGTTGTTAAAAGGTAAAGAATGCAAGGGCAAGGTATAGACTTAAGTCTTTATGACAACATTTTTATTTGTAATTACGTATGAATAGAATTACCCTAAATGACTCAACTGGTTGATGACTAGGATTTTGAGAGAATTGTACTGTTGGGAAAATCCATGCTTGGTTAGCTACCTGTGATTGCCCTGAAAACCTACTGGAAAAAGGCTTGCACCAGTCCTAAGTGCTGTCATGTTGCAGAGCCTTTAGCAGAGGGTCTATATGTCCCCAGTGATCTCGTGAGTGTGGCTGTGGAGATCACTGGTCAAGGGAACACCTCACAGTGGATCAAAGCAATTACTTTGTGCCCCTGCCAGAAAAGTTTGAGCTTGTGATTATTCTGTTCTGCTTTTCAAACAGGAATATTTATTGTGCTGTTTATTTCTCCAAACATTGCTGTTGTATAAGATGGGAATGGTCACATTTATAATTAGAATTTTGTTGTAGTACTGTGAGGACTCACATCTGGATTTGATTAAGAGAAATCGTTTTACCCAGAGAGGCCAGTGTCAGGACAGAATGACTTAATGTACCTTTGGGTTGTGCCCTTTGGGGAGAGGACAAGTACAGTTGTATTGTAAGTGAAATAATTATGTTACTGAAGTTACTCATAAAGTTGTATACATGTGTGTCTACTGGGCAGCTAAGAGATGAAATGCAAAGGACTAAATTTAACACCCTCATTTCTCTGCATTTCATACATTAACAGCCAACTCCATCCTTTCTTCAGGACCTTTTTTGTGCGACCAGTGTCATGCCTGTTCCTGACCTTCCTTTTTTCTCTGTAGCTAGAGACTCATCTGACATGAGGCTGACTTGTACTACTCATCACTTTAGCCACAGTCATTGGCCCAGTGATGGCAACAAAGCAAACATTTTTGGGATTTAGTATGCAGATGTTAGAGTGGAAAATAACACATTCCTTTGAGTTCACTTAGCTTTGCTAATAACAGTCTAGAGCCTTGTGTGCGCATAGTATTAGCACCTCCTGTCACGTGGAGAGACTCTACCTTTGACACAATCACATGACCAACCCAAAGAAAAAGCAGAGCTGAGAAAAACTGGACACAGAGTTACTCTTAAAGTCACCAATACCTGTGTAGCCTCCATGTATCCCTGAATTTGAACTTTCTACAATTCTATAGCAAAGCAAGAACTAATCAAATAGAGAAATCATGGGTAAGAGGCAAGGTATTTAAGTGATGAGAACCTAACTCTGAATCAACCTGAATTGTCCACATTTGCTAATTTTTTGTGGGTATTTAGAAAATCATGGTCATAATAGATCCGAAAATGCTTCATGTAAAGAAAAATGTTTTAGCTTGTCACACTTTAAAATTCATGTCTTCATTATTTAAAGATGAACATTTATATAAGTAGGTATACGATTTCATATAATGCTTGATATGTGGTTTTCTACCCCATTTGTTTTCGGCCTATGAATCAAACACAGTTTAAGAGAATATCAAATAATTGAATAATAAGTATTTAAAATGAAAAAAAATAGTTTATTAAATATATTATTACTTTTTTGAATTTATGTATTTTGAGAGAGAACGAGAGAGGCAGAGAGAGAAGGAGAGAGAGAATCCCAAGCAGGCTCCGTGTCGTCAGTGTAGACCCCGACACAGAGCTCTAACTCACAAACTGTGAGATTATAACCTGAGCCAAAACCAAGAGTCAGATGCTTAACCAACTGAGCCAACCAGGTGGTCCTATAATATTTCATCGAAACAGGTGTTTACAATAAAGTCATAAGTCTATTCTCAATTATGCATAATATGTGGTTATGATTATTACAAGTAAAGTAGAGATATGTTCTTCTTAACAGGTATTTAACATGACCTAATAACCTATGTAGAAAGATAAACAGGAAGAAATCAAGATATGTTCTGCTATAAGAGCATAATTTTGTATTTTATTTAAGATCGAGTCTTACTATGATATTAAAAACTGTGCTTAATGGTAGGAGCCTAAAGTGAATTCTAACTGTGTTAAGCCAGTTTAGCAAGTTGATATAATTCAATCCCTTGAATGTATCACATTTTTCAAATGATGCCTTGTGGAAATAGACATCATGCTGCCTGGTTTGAAATAGAAAGCACTGTAAAAGTCTAATCCCTTCAATATGTCACTTTGTCCATTTTCTCAGTTGAAATGACAAAATGAGACTTTGCAATTGATGTTTTGAAGGAGTTATAATCAAGCAGCATCCTGTGCTCAGTTAACAGACTGTACCCAGAACGAACAGGTGTGAGAGGAAACTGAATGGAACACATTATTTACCTGGACTTCAAAAGACTGCATTTTCCCTCACACACTGGCAAAATCAGATGTTATATCATAAGGTTGAATCTTGTCACTACACTGTATTTTAAACTGCTTAGCTATATGATGACCCTCTGATACAGTAGCAGAAAGGATGGGAGGGAAGAAACTGCTTGCTTAAGCAGTGTAATTGGCAGATGTTAGGATGATTTGCTTTTAAAAAAAAAAAAACATTTATTTATTTTTGAGAGACAGAGAGACCATGAGCCAGGGAAGGGAAAAGAGAGAAGGAAACACAGAATTTGAAGCAGGCTTCGGGCTCTGAGCAAGCTGTCAGCACAGAGCCCAATGCAGGGCTCAAACCCAGGAACTGTAAGATCATGACCTGAGCTGAAGTCAGACACTCAACCCAACTGAGCCACGCCGGCACCCCTAGAATCATTTGCTTTATGATAAATAACCATGAACTTCAAAAACTGCAAGGCTAGTACTAACTTATGTAATATGATGAGATTATTTTCAATACATTACACATATTTTCTATGCTTAATTCATGAACTACATGAGGTTATTTACCTATTACCACATTAACTTGTCCTTGACGAGGAACCTGTTCTATATAATGTATGCTTTTTAAATGGATATTCTTTACGAAATATGATAGTAATTTATTATTTTCTTCATAATGATGAGTAGCTAAATAATTGGCTGTTCATTGCTCAGATATGATAAAAATGTATATTAACCAAATATGGGCTTTGCAAAATTTTTTGAGTGTACATAGTTTGTGCTCTCTGTATACTGAAGATAATACAGGGTGGGGTATTATTCAGTGACACAGTTAAAACTAGTGCTAGTCTATTTTACAACAGAGGGGCCAAAATTTAATGGAGTAAAATTGTATTTCGGGACTTTAAGCAAAATAAAATAAAGCTTTTAAAAAAAATTTTTTTTTACTCAAAAATTATACAAATTAATGATGCAAGCCTTCTTGGAATATTCGTGCATGTGAATCTAAAGAGATGTTAGATAGCCTCTCTCCAAGATTTTAAAATGAAACTGCTTGGAAAGAGGTTAGATAAACTTTGGAGGACCCTTCAGGTTCTTGAGTCAGTGATTCTCTGCTGTAAGCAAATAAGACAGTATGGATTTGAAGTGGATATGTTTTAGCCAAGTCTTTCTAGAAGCCAAGCGAGTCATCTGGTTTTAATGAGGCCCTTTGGAATGCAAGAATTTTAATGTTTTGCTTGAGGGCACTTTAGTTTTAATTACTTGTATTTGACATGTGTTGAGCAGCAACTAGCAAGCACTAGTAATTAGCCAAAGACAGCATTTGGGCAATGCTAGCCTTATTTAGGTTCAAGTTTAAAATGACAGTATCTTTCAGGTAGAATAAGGGTAAAGAGCTATAATGAGAGGGCACTGGTATTTCCAGTGAAGCTTGAAAAGAGTCACAATAATCTAGGGTTAGCATGACCTTCTGTCCACTTTTTTGGTACATAGTTAGTCTTTCCAAATATGTTTTTAAAAAAAAGTTGAATCATGTAACTTAAATGAGAGGATTGTGAATATTTGATCATAACCAGATGTTTCCAATCTCCACTAACTGCAGACAAAAGAGCAGAAGATTAGATTGCTTCAGTTAAGGACAGTTACTTCATTAAGATGGAGGAAATTAGTACCTAAACTTTTTCAAGTCTGAAGACCTGGTTTCTCATGTTAACATTGGTAGTGTAGTAGTAATAGTGATAGTTTCAGTAACCTCTGATCAGGATAATGTATAATGCTCAAAAGATGTTTTCAAATAAGTTTCTAATTTTAAAATTATAAGTCTACAACAGTTGAAAATAAATACGAATATGAGAAATACTGTTTACTTCATCTACAAAAATATCCATAATGGATTTTAAGGTCCCTAATTATTACTCTAAGAATTCTTTGAAGCTTCTTTCATCTCTGTGATGAGATTTAATAAATGAATCTGTTTAATACCAATTTACTATTTAATCAAGAAATCTTCATTATGCAAACCTATTTCAAGAAAACACTTGAAACTATATAAATATAAACAAATAAATAATTGATAACTGAGAATGAATATACCGTTGAACCTCGAAGAACACTGGCTTGAACAGCATGGGTCGACTTACACATGGGTTGTTTTGTTTTTGTTTTTCTGTGTAACAGAACAGTACCATAAATATATTTTCTCTTCCATATGATTTTCTTAACAACACTTTGCTTTCTCATTCTTTATTGTAAGAATTCAGCAGATGATACATACATAAAATATGTGATAGGTGACTTATGTTATCAGGAGAACTTTTCTAGTGTTTTTTTTCTTTATTGCAAGAATATAGATAACAACTGCCTTATTTGGCTTTCCTTAAAATTATATAAACCAGGGGCACCTGGGTGGCTCAGTCAGTTGAGCGTCCAGGTTTAGCTCAGGTCATGATCTCGCGGTTCATGGGTTCGAACCCCGCATCGGGTTCTGTGCTGGCAGCTCAGAGCCTGGAGCCTGCTTCAGATCCATGTCTCCCTCTTTCTCTGCGCCTCCCTTGCTCATGTTCTGTCTCTCTCTGTCTCAAAAATAAACTATGAAAAGAATTATTAATTTAAAAAATGATATGAAAAAAATGATATGAACCATCATGCCTTATGTATAAGTATAAAACAGTAAACTATTAGACACAATTCACTTATGAAATTGTTGTCTGTGTGCTACATTTTACAATCTATAATTTGTACCAAACATTTGTGTTGTTATTAGTGCCATTAAACATTATGGTTGTTTTACTCATGAAAGTTCAATAGAATTCTTGGAACAGTTCATACTAAGCTAACTGGTTTTCCATAGGATTTTCCCTTCATCTGTACAATATTATTTAGAAATCAGTTTTTGTAAAATAAGCCAACTGGTTTTCATTGTAATGTATATATTATTAGTAAATTGCTGATTGTCATTTTATATGCAACTTGCTAAGTACTGAGTTTATATTTACCAGTTAAATAACCACTTGGGTGACTCAAGTCATGTCTTCTTCATCTTCCTCTAGTTGGCAGTAGGTGTAGGCGTGTGTCTGGGACACTCGCCCAACTGTACCAGTGGTTCCCTTTCATTTCCTTTCCCTGATTCAGCAGCTAGCATGAGTGACAGGATGGTCACCAATCTTGTTGACAAAAAAATAGCTTGACAACAGTTAGTGTTTCCACTGTGTTAGTCATAGGGGAGTCCTCTCTGTGGTCAGTACCTGTATGGGAAAAGAATGAAACGTGTGTTTTCACTGATAACATTCCTTCAAGTATATTTTGTTTCAAAGAAAAACAAACCGCAAAGATGATTCCAGTCAGACATCCAAATGTTTACTCTGAGTCACAGACCCGCTACCACAGACTGAGGTAAGGGATTCCCTAAGTAGGTATCTCGGTTTTCTATTGACTCGAAAGCTCTTAGATACGGATTTGAGTGGCCAAGTTTTATTTAGCTTGCTGAGTATTAAATTTCATTCAGTGACTTTTTTTTTTTTAACTACTCTGTGCAAGTCTCAGAGCTATGTTCTATAACACATAGAAAGTGAAATAAAGAATAGTCCCCTATAATGAGATAGTTTATAGGTATATCACATGAGTGTAAGTAAATATGAAACTATGTACATGATTAGGAGATTATAAGTAGCATCTTAAAGGAGTGTTAGGGGGATTCAGAGGAAAAAGGGATCACATCATTTTGGAAATACCAAGAAGTCTTCTTACAGATAGTAACAATGACTTTCCGTTTGTGAAATTGTAGAATTTCAATGCTTAGGAAGAGAATGACTTTTAGGGAGAAGGAACATCATGAGCCCTTCAGGAAGGTAAATGATCCAGCTGGATTGGCCTGTTGGATGCAAGCAGTAAATTATTAGCATTAAAGACTAAACAGTAAGTTGACATTAATTTTGGGTGCTAATTTGAGGAGGCTGTATTTAATGTGGTAGCCGATTTCTTTTATTTTTATTTTTTAGTGTAATAACATGATCTAAGTGCAATGTAGAAAAACTAATCTGAATTCTTCATTAGAATAACATGATGTCAGGAAAGACTATGGAAATGACATCAGTGAGCAGATAGCAGGAAAGGAAGGATACAGTACAGATACAGAAAAAGGTACAAGAAAGGAAGAGCTGACCAAGTAGGAATTACACGATTAACTGATTATGAGAGACATTTGATAGAAGGCACTAATAATTTTTATTATTTTGACTTTGTCCAAGTATAACCCAATTGTTTTTTTAACAGATTGAGGGATATGTGAATAGATTGAGCTTTTGCCCTAGAGGGTTTGAATTCCCAGTGCTTTCTCCAGGCAGTTTATCTAGTAGACTAGTTAAAAATAAGGAGCAGGAAGTCCAGGGAAAATTGGAAATCATTCGATTGGAGATAATTATGACAGTTGCTAAATGACAAAATTGAATGTCTTTATTTTCTTGACAATGCTGTCATGTATTCAATGTATGATATGATTAGCCTTGTGCTACATTTTCCAATGACTTCATCTTGATTTTGCTTCACTCATGGGTTCTGGCTGAAAATGCTTGGGTGTGCCGTGGCTGGTAGAGATTGTTACATTGTCCTTATCCACTAATTCTTTCCTTCTTTACTCAACCAATAGTAACACAGGTTATGTATGCAACATGGTACTAATTACAGTCTCATACAACAATGAATGAAATCAAGTTCTTGGGGCACCTGGGTGACTCAGTTTGTTGAGAGTCTGACTCTTGATTTTGGGTCAGGTCATGATCTCATAGTTCATGGGATTGAGCCCCACGTTGGGCTCTGTACTGACAGCCTTAAGCCTGCTTGAGATTCTCTTTCTCTTCTCTCTCTCTCCCCTCCCCTGCTTGCACTGCTCTCTCTCTTTCAAAATAGATAGACAAACTAAAAAAAAAAAAAAAAGAAATCAAGTTCTTGCCCTCACAGAACTAAGTTTGCTTAGCAGAATAGGAAGTCATTGCTAGTAAGGCTGGTTTTAGAATCATCAGTTCATAATTTCCATTACATTGATGAATTTGTGGTCAAGGCTCACTTAGAAATCAGTTAGCAAATATATTTACTAAAAAATATCCAAGAAAGATTTAGCAAGTGGATATGAGAAAAAGGGAACTATTTAAGAGTCTGTATTTATGAGAAATAAAATCATACTTTGGCAATAACTGCCCTTCTGTGGAAAGTCATCTTTTTCAGTTTGGCATAAAAAACCATTTGGACTGTGTTACTTGTTTATAATAAAAGGGAAGCTTTATACTATTTAAATCATATTTCTGATTCTTGAACTTAAATGCTACTGTCTAAATTTGTTTTAATATGTCACATTAGATTTATTTCATTTGGAATGTGGAGGCTGACTTTCATGTTGCCAGGTATTTATTTGTACTTTTTTTCTTTCTTCTCTTTGGTTCGCTTTGATTTTCTTTTCTTCACTTTGCTCTCCTTCTTCCTTTTTTTTTTTTAAAAAGATTTTAAATAATCTCTACACCCAATATGAGGCTTGAACCCACAACCCCGTGATCAAGAGTTGCATATTCCACTGACCCAGCCAGCTTTTCCCTTGAGAAGCAATCTGATACTGTGCTCAGTCAAGCAGAAATGACTGTCACACCTCCCTTCTTCATGTAATCCACCTGTAATTAACAAGAAGATGTGCATAAGTAACCAGGGCTGGAGCTAGGTAGAAATATGCTTGGATACCGCCGGTGTTTATTTATCTTTGTGATTTGGGCTGTGTCAGAAATTATAATCTGTCTCAACCCAAGATGCATTGCTGCCTTGGCATCTACAGTTGTTCATTAATTGGTGCAAGTGTCAGGTAGAAAACAAACCTGCAGCATCTTGGTGGGTNCATTGAATTCATCACAGTCTTGGTGGACAGCAATAATTGGATGAGCTATAGAAATAGGCACTTCTTGGGGCACCTGGGTGGCTCAGTCGGTTGAGCTCCCGACTTCGGCTCAGGTCATGATCTCACGGTTTGTGGGTTCCAGCCCCGCATCGGGCTCTGTGCTGACAGCTCAGAGCCTGGAGCCTATTTCGGAGTCTGTGTCTCCCTCTCTCTCTGACCCTCCCCTGCTCATGCTGTCTCTATCTCAGAAATAAATAAAAAGCATTAAAAAAAAGTGCCTATTTCTTTGTTTTATTTATTTCTGAGAGAAAGAGACAGTGAGAGCAGGGGAGGGTCAGAGAGAGAGGGAGACAGAATCTGAAGCAGACTCCAGGCTCTGAGCTAGCCGTCAGCATAGAGCCCGACGCGGGGCTGGAACCCACCAACTGCGAGGTCATGACCTGAGCCGAAGTCGGGCGCTCAACCGACTGAGCCACCCAGGTGCGCCAGAAATAGGCACTTCTTAACTGCTTACTTGCATTTCACCAAATAAGACTAGTTCTATCAAATTTTGTTACCTGCAGTGCTGACACCTTGTTATCATTTAGCTGTGTTGCAACTTTCCAAGTATAAGATATGCTTTCTGCAGTTTTAAGATTCAAAAACTCTGTTATTAAAAATTGAGCATTTGAAAACCTTTCCTTAATCCAAGGAATCCATTTCAACTTAAATCATCTATACCTACATACATTTCTTTTTGATATTAATATTTAATTTCCTCTCTATTGTAGTTAAGGAAAAAGAAAGAATTAGTAACAATGCTGTTACTATTAATAAAGAATTGCTTTAGTATGCCACTTCTACCTGGAAAGTAATAGATTAGGCAGTATGACTGACATTACATTTCTGTTTTCTACTTGGTCCCTTTTGCCTTTCTGAATTATCTATGATTATGTGCCTATAAGAAGATCTTTGGAATTTTAAAACTTTAAGGACACTAGTAACAGCATTAAGAAAGACAAAAGGTGTAGCTCTTGTGATTGCATTACTTTTAAGGCTAATTTGGGGGCTTGGGGTTTACCAGTATCTCTTTATGTCCTCTGTAATCTTCACAGATGAGACTGTTTAGAATCCATCACTATTTTGGTGAGAGTTTTATAAGGTATCTTGTCTAAACAAGGACTTCTGAGGTATCACATCACAGATATTGACATAGTAGAAAAAACTTCCATTAAGTTGCAATATTTGGAGCAATTCAAAATAAATGCAGAGCATCATTTATAAATTTCTTGAGTCTAATCTATAATTAAGTATCTGTAAGTATTTTGTGTACACATACATTATTTTATGTTCTAACTAGTTCCTTATGCAAAGATCAAAGTTTTTGAAAATATAATGGTTTCTTTTTACTGGACTTACTTTTATCCTCCTCTTTTTCTACTTTTCCATTGGGGATACACTCTCCAAAGTTGTTTAAAAAGAAAAGAAAACACCTTTAGATCTTTGGGTTTCCATACTCTGCCAAGCAAAACACTGAATATGAACATCAAATGCTCCAGTAACATTTCTATGATTTGTCATTAAGCTATTTCCCTTCCTTTGAATTTTCCTTTAAAATGCATGCATGTCTATAAAAAACCATGGTACCCCAAAAGTCAACAATTTGCTTTAAATTAAATTTTTATTAATTCAATTCAATTTTTTTCATTGGCAATGAACTTTGATGGTTACTCCATCTATATAACGTTAGTGTTCATGTGTTATGAAAGTTCCAAAACTTATAAATGAAATAGTAATAAAGTTTTGGATAGAGAATTCAAATGTTTATATACAAAAGTATATACAAGGGGGTAAACATATAACTAAAAACACTCATAATTTATTAAAACAAATTTCTTTGAAATTGATATGTTATATCATTTTAAAGAGGATATTACACTGCAAATGCTACATTTAAAATACTATCTATATACTCTATTTTAAAATACAGGTTAAGAGTTCACAAATTATTAATTATGTGTAAAACCAAAAGAATATAATCTTCCAGAAACTAAATATATTTTCTTATTAATTGATAATAATTAAGGATTTTAAGTAGAAATCTTTATTTAGCTAGTATATTTGGCCTCTAATGTGCTAAATCCATCGGTAGGTTTGACAAAGAAAAGAGAAAGTAGGTAATTTTTTTCTGTCTTGGAAATGTCCATTAAAGCTTTAGTGGGGAGGGGCAACTGGGTGGCTCAGTCGGTTAAGCTAATGACTTCAGCTCAGGTCATGATCTCACAGTGCATGGGTTTGAGCCCCATGTTGGGCTCTGTGCTGACAGCTAGCTCAGAGCCTGGAACCTGTTTCAGATTCTGTATCTCCCTCTCTCTCTGACCCTTCCCTGCTCATGCTGTCCCTCTCTCAGAAATAAATAAAACATTTTAAAAAAAGCTTTAGGGGGAAAGACGTTATATTATCTCAAGAAATAAATTGCTGTTTTTCCCTGAACAAATGTTCATGGACATGGATATAGATAGATATAGATATCTCACTGTAATAATATATTTTGAAATGTTTGAAATCTAACACAAGATTTTGTTAGCCCACATACAAAGTTGTCTTTACAAAGTAATTGGTAGAAGGCTATTATGATAAAATCCATTCCCCTCTCTCCTGCAGATTACAGATTTTAATTATGTACGTTATATGTCTTTGATGTGGCTGAGGCAAATTAAGGCTGAAAAGAAGTATGTGCTCAGCAAGGACAGAGGACGGTTTTCTCTGATGGGAGCATGGACTGGTAATCGTACATCAAGTTCTGTGACTCTTCTTTGATAAATGAATAGGAAACTAAAAATTATGTAATGTGTGCTCTGTACTTACCTTTACAAGGTATATTTTAGTATATCTAGAGTATCACAGAGTAAATGTTTAATTTAAATATCATTGTTAAAAAACATTTGCCCACCTTCTTTTGGTATTAAAAAGACTCAAAAGAGTTAACTGCGTGGTCTTTTCTTTTGGTGATTTTTTAAATTTTGCCTCATGAACACAAAGCTGTCATTATTTTGCCTTTTTAATGACATTAAATACCTGAAGAGTAAAGGTGTTTTTTTCATTACTTTCAGCACTTCTTCAGCTACAGCGTCCCCTAGCCACACATGCTTTTTGGGGTACTGATCATGTTAGGATACGGCATAAATGATCTCAGATTTTGTATTTTTCAATTCTCAAATGTCCGTTGGTTCTTTTTAACTGTTTTCATTTCTCTTTTGAGATTTCTTTTTATTTTTACTTACAAGCGCATTTTCCTTTGTATCCACGAACAAAATCCACGAACAGCTGCTTTATAATTCTTGTCTACTAATTTCAACATCTGGATCATCTCAGATCGGTTGCAACTTCTCTTGAATCCAGGTCACATTTTTTGCTGTGTCCTGAGCATCGTGAAGGAGAATATCATAGAGATTCCACTTGAGTTGTAGTCTTAAAAAGATGATCGGTTTTTGTTTGTGTTAGTACTCACATAACTAGACTGAATTTAAACTCAAAAATACCTTTCCAAAGTCTTGGAAATCTAAAAGTTTCATTCTTTTAGCCTTGCCTGGGCTGTTTAGTGTCTGCCACATACATGCATCATTCAGGTGTTAGCCAGAGATTGAGAGCTCATGTACAGAATTTGGGACTTTTTAAATATGAGCCTCACCTTTCTTAAATTTCCTTTCCTTTCCACTTGTTGTCATACCTCCCAAACACATTCCTATGAGTTTTAATCTGAGTTCTTGCCACTTCACAGGCCAGAGTCTGAGGCCTACTTTCAGGTAACCCTCCACCCCGCAAGTGGGACACCCATCCAGTGACATTTCCATTTTCCAAATGGTGACTCCTCAATATTTTCTGCCTGTTTCTGGGTTATTCTCCAGTGCTTCCAGAAAATTGCACATTGGCTTTATTTATCCCTCAGTGATTATAATTGTAGTCTGTGGGAGGAAAGTTCTGATAGAAGCCACTCTATCACTGCTGAAAGCAGAATATGCTCCAAAGATTTTCATATCCAATTCTCTAACAAATTTATCTCTAGCAGAGAAGAGTTGTTTCACTAATTTTCATGACCCATACGTATCTCTTTTAAGAATGGTACTCTTTAGGGCGCCTGGTGGCTCAGTGGTTGAGCGTTCAACTCTTGATTGCAGCGCAGGTCATGATCTCACAGTCATGAGATAGAGCCTCATGTTGGGTTCTATGCTGGGCATGGAGCTAGCTTAAGGTTCTCTCTCCCCCTCCCCTTCTGCTCCTCTGCCACTGGTTCTCTCTCTCTCTCTCTCTCTCTCAAAAAAAAAAAAAAGATATTGTTCAAAATATCTTCAACCTACTGTGCAGTACTATGAAGAGGAAATATGTTTTATTCATTAAAATTACTATTAAAAATATTGGTAACCTCCAACAATATGAAATTACTATTTATACTTGCTGAATTTCATGCAACCACCTCCACAGTTATAAAACAGTGCAATAAGGTGCACCTCGGTGGCTCTGTCAGTTAGGCATCTCACTCTTGGTTTTGGCTCAGGTCATGAACTCACAGTTTGTGGGATCCAGACCCGTGTTGGGCTCTGTGCTGACAGTGCAGAGCCTGCTTGGGATTCTCTCTCTCCTCTCTCTCTCCCCCTCCTCCCACACACTCTCGAAATAAATAAACATTAAAAAAATTTTTTTATTTACTTTTTAAAATATTTTTATTTATTTCTAGGAGAGAGTGAGAGAGAGAGAGCATGAGCAGGGGAGGGTCAGAGAGAGAGGGAGTCACAGACTGAAACAGGCTCCAGGCTCTGAGCTGGCAGTCAGCACAGAGCCTGACGTGGGGCTCGAACCCACGAACCATGAGATCATGACCTAAGCGAAAGTCGGACGCTTAACCGACTAAGCCACCCAGGCGCCCCCCCAAAATTTTTTTTTTAAATACAATGAAGACGTGTTCCTATTTTCAAGGCTTACAGATTTTAGCTTCCCAGGAAACTCAGGTATGCTGAGAGTCACATGTGTGGCATTACAGGTCACAGAATCTGACATACAAAGTACTTGTGTTGTTAAGATGATCTTCTGCCCAAGAGATTCATTTAAAATCACATTGAAGATAGATTATATTTTTACATCATAACATAAAAATGTGTCTTTTGCTTTATGGTTTCATGTTGTCTTATAAAAATGGCAGCATTTTGGGATATCTTTGTGGCACATACAATAATGGCAATGAATGGTTGATGATGTCTTTGATTTTAGTAAATAATGTAAATCTTTTTCCATATATTCATCTAATATTGAGAGAGTTACAAACCGTTGTAGAAAATATTCCCTTATAGACTTAAAAATATATAGTTTAATAATGATGCACCAAAGTTAGTATGTGCTTCCTTCATTCACCTTACTATAACTTTTTAAAATGTTACATAAAAAAATAATGCAGATAAAAATTTTAATCTTTTTTTTTTCTATTTACTGTCATGAATATGTCTGTTTATGTGGTATGGAAATAGAGAACCATAGACATTAAGTAGTAAAATAGTAGATGACAGAAACTAACACTGTGCTATAAATGTAATACATTGGGGGGAAAACCGAAGAAAAAGAGTTCTAAAGTAAGACACAGATAACCTCATTTTTTTCCTGATAGAGGAATTTTCAGCTGTAAAAATTAACGACAAAGTAAAAGCTTTAAAAAATAGACAAAAGGAATGTGTTTTTGAAACTAGGCATTTTGCCAGTTGTCATTACTGTCTAATTCCACAAATATCTTTGAAAGCCAAGCTTGCCCAATGAACTTAACAAAATTACCAGAATTATGAAATCCTCTATAGAGACAACCATCCTGGGATCCCTGGAGAGGCTCTCATCTTGTCTTGTATTGTGACCAAACGCAGTTAAAACATTCTCTGTTCAGATTTTCTTCGCTTGGTCTTCTCCTCACAATTTTACATTAGAAGGACATGAGCGCTGGACACTACAGATTCGAAGCAGTTAACTTAGTTATTTACATTTCCCACTTATGTGCCGGAGGGAGAGGTTGAACTATTGACATACTTTTGGAAGAATAGATGAGTACAGAACAAGGCATTAGGGAAGGAAAGAAATGTATGAGATTAAAGATTAACATGAACTAAAGAAGCTTATAGATATGTCACTGTGTCAATAAAAATTAGAGCTGGATATCAAGGAATTACCCGCCTTGCAAAGTAATTGGTTAAATTCTAGCATGTGGTCCATGTTTCAGCACACTATTTCCTCTCCAAAGAAATAATTTGAATCATTTTCTATTTCTAGACTGTATTTTTTTTTAATTTAAGATAGATACACACCTAGGTATTTAACAAGATTTGATATGCCTTGTTTTTCACAATAAAGTTATGTGGGTTTTTTTGAGAAAAAATATTTTTTGGGCACCTTGGTGGCTCATTCTGTTGAGCATTGGAGTCTTGATTTCAGCTTAGGTCATGATCTCAGGGGTGAGGGATCAAGCCCCACTTAGGGCTCTGTAGTGAGTGTAGAGCATGCTTTGGATTCTCTCTCTCCCTTCCTCTGCACCTCTCCACTCTTGTACATACATACTCTCTCTCTCTAAAAGAAAAAAAAAGATACTTGTTAATATATTTATATAAATTGCTACTTATTTTGATGTACATTTTTTTCTGGTAAAGATTTCTCTCACATTATGTAGTATGTGCCTATAGATGTGCTGTGTCCATCACTGTGAGACCTGCACTATATATTCAAAACTGAGTTAGCTATAGCTAGAAGCCATCAGCTTTTCTAGATTCTTTCAGCATTATTCCTAATCAGGGAAGATTGAAGGAGTCTTAGCTGGACAGCTGAGCAGCAAATGAAGCAGATGACCACACAACAGATGTTTCACACTGGCACAATTTCACAGCCATTTTTTCCTGTGTGTCATTTCTCAAAATTTTCCCAGGGGAGATTTTTTTTTTTTTTTTTTTTTTTTTTC
>NW_027529528.1:612716-722616 GCF_008692635.1 Crocuta crocuta
CTGGGTTTAACCTTCCCATCACAAGGTCCTTTCATTCAGTCAACAAGTATTTACTGACTATGTTTTATGTGCCACACACACTGTTCTAAGTGCTTCCTATATATGCTGAAGCAAAAACTGATTGCTTCTCATACAATTTACTTTTAAGCAGAAGGTGGAGAGGAAGAACTTTAACAGTCAACAGACAAAATAAATAAATAAATAAATAAATAAAAGGCCAGAGTAAGGGATATCTGGAGTCAATAATACTGGGAGGGTTGTGCTTTACATTTTAAAGAGGGTGATCATTGAGAATGGATGGTCTGAACAAGGAAAGGAAGTAAGCTTGGAGATTGTTCTACATGAAGGGAGCGCCAGCCTGGGAACATTCCTCACATTTGTAGAGTGAGGAGGCCAGGAGCTGGGGCGACCTGAATGTGGGAGGGAGTCATGTAAGATGAGTTCAGAAAGGTAGGAGAGGGGTGAGTCCAAGCAAAGCTTGGGCCCTGACAAAGATTTGCTTTCATTCTGTGGGAAAAGAGGAGCCAAGGCAGGCTTCTATTCAAATATTCTAAGTATTTACTAGTCCCTATCTTTATTTCTCTTATTAATAACAGAAGTGTGTTGAAATACTTTATTCTAATAGATTTGTCTGTTTTCCCTGAAGTCTACAAATTTTGTTTTAAATATTTTATTAGGTGAATACAAGTTAGGAACTGTCATATACCTCTGGTGAATTCAACATTAAAAGTTATTATTTGGGGATATTTCTAATAAAGTTGTTTTAGTATTCTCAAATCTTTTGTCTGAGAGTAATATATAGCTACTACAGTTTCTTTGGACTACTATTTTTTGGTGTGTTTTTTTTTTTTCTTTTTCTACTTTATAGCTTCTAACTTTTCCTAACTATTCATGGTTGTACCTTTGAGAAAAAACAGATAACTGAGTGTTTTCTTTTTAATTTTCTTTATTCCTTTTATGATCTAATCTGATAAACTCTACCTCTACAGAGACACTTTTTTTCACATTGGCAGTTATTGTGATTTTTAGATCTTCTGTGTTTTTATGCTCTTTCATTATTATGTTTTTAAATTTTATGAGTCGGTTAATTTTTTTTGTTAGCTTTGAGTTTTATTCATTTCTTATTCTGATTTGAGAATTACAAACATATTTTCAGTGTTGAAAGCTTATTTTTTAGCAGTTAGTATGCTTATTAAATTAATTAATAAATTAATAAAGGATCAGCTTAGTTCCCACTGTAAAACACCAGGAAAAAATATTTTCACATTTAGCCTAACATACATGGGACCTTAGGAAATCACACTTTGATCCCTTTGCTGTTAATATTGTCTAGTGCTCTAGTTATCTCCTTTTGTTATGTAGAAGGCTGATTTAGCAGTGGAAGGAACCTCCTGAGGTGGAGCCCCAAGTCCTTGAGGGGAGAATGTGAGAGATAAGAGCTGGAGGCAAGGATGGTGATAAACAGGTTACACCTTAGAAGCCCTAGGACACAACAACCTGACCATTTGGCTTCCAACACCCTGGGCCTAAAAGACCAAGAGCCACAGGTCCAGAGCTCACCTCTTCCCCCTCAACTCCAGAGTAATCCCCAGACTCATTATAATGTCTTTGCATTGTACTTATAGCCCCCACGCGCCTCCATGGAGATAGGCTGCCATGACAGTTCCAGTACAAACCTAGTAGGGTCAAAAATTTCCCCTCTCAAACTGTGGGTAGAGTCCCCCAAATGACTGAAAGCAGACTCCCTTAAAGAACACCGTCCAAAGGCAAGACCCTGCTTATGCCAAAGCAAAGGACCCTTGTAGCCTTAGGGCAATGGCCACTTCTGGGCTCGCCCCTTCTCCCATCCAGAGAGTGTAATGTGCTTAATAAACTTTGTTTATTGCCTTCTGGCTGTCTTTATTCCAGCACAGATCCTCAGGTAGTAAATTGTTCAGTGGGGAATCCAAGAGCTCCATCCACACAACTCCGACTCCCCCATCCGGAACACTTTTTACAAAAGTGAATCCAAATGGAAACATTAATAAATGTTACTCATGTTTTACAATAACATCATTTTATAGAGATAGTTCTTTTAGGATCTGTGCACTTGGTTAGCAGTTTCTTTGCTCGTTGTTTCATTTCACAGTGTGGAGTTATTTCTTTGTGGTGGTATTATTTTTCTTCTTCCTACAGTATATCTTTTGGAAATTTCTTTTACGACAGACTGTTAGCGGTAAACTTCTCCCTTTTAAACTAGATTTCTCCCTCATTCTTGTTAGTTGGGCTGCACATATAATTCCAGGTTGACAGCTATCCTTATTTTTCTGAAGCTTTTGAAGGTATCAATTCACTTGTTTCACCTTCCTTTTTGTGTTGAGAAGTGGCTGTTAAGCGCACTGGGTCCATGGATGTCTTTTTAGTTCCTACTATTTGGTACATGTTATACTTTCATCTGCACAGTCGTGGAACTTTTTATCTGCTGTTGGAAATTTCGGTCTTTTTTTCTCAAATAGTGCTCCACTTTCTTTTTGCTCTATTCTCTTCTTGCTTAGCCATATGTTGGAAATGCTCCTTCTGTACTCCATATCTTTTACCTTCCTTCACCTATTTTACTTTTCTCTCTGCAGCTTTTGGAGTTAGATCTTAACATCTATGCTATAGTTCAGATACGTTGCTTTCATTGGATTCGTTCTGTTGTTCTACTGAACTTTAAATTTCAAAAATGTATGTTTTCCCTAGAAGCTACATTTGGTGTGTTTTCTTAAATTTTACATCCCTCCCTGCCTCCCCCCACCCCCAGTCTGTTTATTTTGATAGTTTCTCATTACTTTTTTATTTTAATGCACATTTAATTTCTTTAAACACATCACATATATTATCTTTCTTTAAACATAAAGAAATGTTCAAATTTAGCTAATGTGTATTGCAGCTTACTCAAGGCTTAAAGTCCAGATATTTTGCAGATACTGGTGTTTGTCTTCAAGCTAGCTGACTGCTTTGTTTTTGTTCATTGCTTAGTATTCCCTGCTTAGGTTTTAGTTCATAATATACTCATGATAATTAGTGTGTGTATGTTTGTGTATATTTCTTATAATTATTGGAAAGCTATTTTAGCCTTTACCTTGGTTACAGATAGACATAACATTTAGTATAGGAAGAAGAGAAGATTTACTTGCATCATGTTGACATTATGTGTGACTGCCTCTAATGAACTGACCAGATGTTAATCTAAATCCACCAAAATTACCATGTTATTAAAAACAATAGGCCTTTAAATTATTTTTCAAAATCCAACTTGGGTGGTTTTGTTAGTTAATTAAATTTGTCTCTAACATTATTCAGAACAAATGATACTTATTTTGAGTTATGTAATTTTCCATGATAATGTGGGAAAATTAACAATTCCTTATTCCTATTTCTTTTAGATCTATTTCACTGTGGTAATTCCCAGGTTGAGAAAGCAAAGTTAGATAATGTTTTGAAAGAACAGCTTTTATACATATTGTCAGATGATTTTTTCCTTATAATATTAAATTTCTATCATATCCATGTTTTGAATACAATATATAGGCTAAAGTTTTCAGTCTTTCAAGTCAGCTTTTTCTCAGAATATTCATCTTTTCGTGTTATTTTAGCTTCTAGGATGATGTGGTCTATTCATTTTTGGAACAGCTGTTTCGACAGTCTTTTTTATGCATATACCACCAGCTATTTTGACACTCTTTTTTGGGCATATACATGTTTAGATTTGTTATGTTCTTGGAGAACTGTCTACCTTATCAGTATGCAGTGCTACTCATTATGCCTGATTACCTTTCTCATTTTGAATTATACTTTGTCTGAAATTAGTATAGATATTCTAGCTTCCTTTTGATTTGTGTCCACATCTTAGCTTTTTAAAAATTTTAAACAAAATTTTTTAGTTTATTTATTTTGAGACAGAGAGAGAGCAGGGGAAGAGAGGAAGGGTGAGAGAGAATCTTAAGGAGGTTTCTTACTGTCAGCACAGAGCCCAAGGAGGAGGGCTCGAACCCGTAAACCATGAAATCATGACCTGAGCCGAAACCAAGAGTCAGAAGCTTAACTGAGTCACCCAGGTGCTCCTCTCCATCTTATCTTTTAACCTGTCTTTGTATTCATATTTAAAATTCTTTTCATGTAGACAATAGGGCTGGTGTAGTCCAGTTTTTCTTTTTCATTTTTTTATTATTTTAGAAAGAAAGTACAAGTAGAGAGGGTAGAGGGAGAGAGAGAGAGAGAGAGTAGGGGGTGGGGAGAGAGAGAATGAATCCCATGCAGGCTCCATGTTCTGTGTGGAGCTCAATGTGGGGCTCCATCTCAGGACTGTGAGATCATGACCTGATATGAAATCAAGAGCCTCTTGCTTGACTGACTGAGCCACGCAGGTGCCACAGGTCCTATTTTTCTTAAACTGACCATCTTTGTGTTTTAATTGGTGTTATTTAGATCATTCACATTTAAATTACTTATTGGTATACTTGTATTAAATGTACTATATTTGTAACTGTTTTGTTTATTGCATTTTCCTCTTGTTTTTTCTCCCCCTTCTCTTTCTGCCTTACCTAGTTTTATTTGAGCATTTTATATGATTCCATTTATCTTCCCTCTGAGTATTTCAATTCTTGAAAATTTTTTCTAGAAGTTGCTCCAGCGTTTACCATATAGATTTTACATGGGTCTGTGTTCACCTTCATATAGCACGATATCATGTCATGTGCAGGGCACACAGCACACAAAAGGGGTTTCTTAATTCCTTCCTCTCATCTGCTGTGGCACTGATGTCATTCATTTCACATATGCGTGTGCTATAACCACCCAGTACATATAGTGCCAGTAGTGCGTGAACAGTTAGTATTTTTCAATCAATTAAAAATAGTACCATTTTTAAAAATATGCTTTACCTTCATTTATTCCTTCTCCAGGATTCTCTTCTTATACATAAATTCAAATTTCTAATCTATATTGATATTCTTCTGCTTGGAGGATTTAACATTGTTCGGAGATGCAGTCTCCTGGAAATGAATTCTTTCAGTTCTAATTTCTTTGTTTCTATTTCAATCTTGAAGGATCATTTATCTGATTATAGAATTCTAGGGAAACTTCTCTCAAAACTTTAAATATTTTACTTTACTTTCTTCTTGATTGCATGGTTTCTGACAAGATTCTAATGTAATTTATATCATAGTTCCTCTATAAATAAAATTTTTTTGAGTTCTCTTTGATATTTCCTCTTTGTGATTCCTTTCTTCGTTTTAATTAGAACATGGAAAGGTTGTGAAGTTTTTTTGTTTTGTTTTGTTTTGATATTTATCCTGCTTCATGTCCTCCAAGCTGGTTTGTGGATTTGTGGTTTGGTATTTGTTATAATTTTGGAAAATTCTTGGCCATTATTTCTTTTTAATATTTCTTTTGCTCTGTTCTCTCTTTCATCTCCTCTGGTAGTCCAAATATGTACATATCATACCTTTTGAAAATTTCCCACCAATCTCCAACATTCTATTCTAGGTTTTTTTTTTTTTTCATACTTTTTTCCCCTTGTGTTTCACTTTGGAAACTTTCTGTTGACCTTTCTTCAAGTTCTTTGAACTCTGCTGTGCCACACTTACTGATGAGCCCTTCAAAAGGATTCTTCACTTCTGTTCTTGCATTTTTTATTTCTGAAGGTTCCTTTTGATTCTTTTATAGTTTCCATCTCTCTGCTTACATGACCCATATGTACTTTAATTGCATGTATTCATTCCATTAGAATCCACAATATATTAATTATACTTAGTTTAAATTCCTGTCTGATAAATTCAACTTCTGTGTCACATTTGAGTCTGGTTCTGATGATTTCTCTTTCTCTTCAGACTGTATTTTTTCTTGGCTTTTGACATGTTTTGTTTATATTTGTGGAAAGCCAGATTTGATTTGTCAGGTAATGGGAATTGAAGTAAATAGGCTTGTAATGTGATGATTTATGCTGTGGTTAAAGTCTCACAACTTAATCTGACTAGAAGCTGGGATGTTTTTAACATTTCCTACAGCTATATGTACCATAGGCTTCAAATTATCCCAGTGGCCTTATTTTTGTTTTCTCTTTTGACCTCAGGCTTCCTTAAGTACTCTTCCTCATTCAGAATCTGTGTCTTAGAGTTCTTCACCTGCAATCTGCTATTATTATACTGATGTCCTAGTAGTAATATGTGGGGTAAGGCACATGTTCTATCATCTTATGGTTAAACTTCAGTCTCTTATTGCCTTTACCTGAAGATTGTGACAGAATTTTTCTTCCTTGGTCTCTGTCTCTTTCCTGATGCAAGTTGGAGTTGATTTCCAGTACTACAGCCTATTCATTTTCCAGAATAATCAGTATTCAATTATCCTTTTCTAAATTCTTTACAGTAACTCCCATATAACCCTGTAATTTGTATCACTACAAAGACTTTCTGAAAAATGCCTGTAGAATTGGTTCTCTCTAGTTCAGAAATTTATATTAATCTGCTCCTTGTTCTGATATTTCATCAAAGATTTGGTGAAAATGTTCAAGCTTTAGAGACAAATCCCTTCATGTGTTCAGCATCCAAAAATCAATTAATGTTATCCATTATATCAAGAGACTGAAAAAGAAATCACATGACAATATTAATAGATGCAGAAGGAGCATTTGACAAAATTCAACACTTATTCATAATAAAAGCTCTCAGTAAAGTAGAAATAGAGAGGAAGTTTCAACTACATATGTGCAGAATACCTGCAGCTAATATTATACTTATTGGCAAGAAACGAAGATTAGATATAAGGGAAGGATCTCCCCTTTTGTTATCCTTTTCAACACCATACTGAAAGTTGTCACTAAAACAATAAAGCAATAAAAAAAATAAAAAGTATATGGTTTAGGGAAGAAAACATAAAATTGCTTAAACATGACATGATTGTCTTTGCAGAAAATTCAAAAGAATCAACAAATACTTCTTGAAACTAACATGTTATAGCAAGGTTGCAGGATACAAGGTTAATAAACAAAAGTCACTTGCTTTCCTACATATGAACAACACAGAAGCAGAAATTAAAATTAAAAGCACAGTACCATTTGCATTAGCATAAAAATGTAATATTTAAGTATAGATCTAACACAATATATGTAAGATTTATATTAAACATACTAGGAAACTCTGATGACCAAAATCAAAGGAGAAACAAATGGAGAGATGTTCCATGTTCTAAGATGGGAAGACTCCATATTATCAAAATTTCAGTTCTCACCAACTTGATCTACAGACTAAATGCCATCCTAATCTAAATCCCAAATTATTTTTTTGATATCAACAAACTGATTCTAAACTTTATGTGGAGAGGCAAAGGCCTAGTAAAACCAACATAATATTGGAAAAAGGAGCCAACTGGGAGGATTGACACTGCTTGACTACAAGACTTGTTATAAAGCTACAGTCTTCAAGACTGTGGTTTTGCTAAGAGGATAGACAAGTTGACAAATAGAACACAATAGAGATTTCAGAATTATTCCCAGAAATACAGTCCATTGATCTTTGACAAAGGAGGAAAGACAATACAATGAGTAAAGAGAACTTTTCAACAAATGGTGCTAGAACAATTAAGTATCCAAATGTTAAAAAAAAAAAAGAATCTAGACACAGAGTTTACATGCTTCACAAAAATGTACTTTTTTTGTGATCATAGGTTAAAATTAAAGTACAAAACCAGAAAATCCTAAAAAATTATATAGGAGAAAATTTATGGTGATAGCTTTTTAGATACAACATCAAATACATGATCCTTGCAGAAAAAAATGATAAGCTGGACTTCATTAAAATTAGAAAAAGAAAAAATGTCTGCTCCATAAAAGACAATATGAAGAGAATTAGAAGACGGGCTGCAGGGTTGCCTGGGAGCCTCAGTCAGTTGAGTGTCCAACTGGATTTCGGCTCAGGTCATGATCTCACGTTTGTGGGTTTGAGCCCCGTATCAGGCTCTGTGCTGACAGTGTGGACCCTGCTTGGGATTCTCTCTCCCCTTCTCTCTCTGCCTCTCCCTGCTCTCTCTCTCTCAAAAACAAATAAACATAGAAAACAATCTTTAAAAAAAGGGGGGGGGGATCACAGACTGAAAGAAAATATTTGCAAAAGTCACATCTGAGAGAAGACTGTAGTCCTTTACATAAAATCAAGCAATCAAAGTGGTATTTACCAGACAGACTTGAAAATTTATGTCCGCACAAAACCCTGCACAGTAGATGTTTAGAATGCCTTTATTCATAACTGCCAAAACTTGGAAGCAGCCAGGATGCCTTTCAGTTGGTGAATGGATAAACAAACTGTGGTATATGCAGATAATGTAATATTATTCAGCACTAAAAAGAAATGAGGTATCAAACCATGAAGACATGAAGGAAGTTGAAATGTATATTAAATTTTTACCAAGTGAAAGAAGCTCATCTGAAAAGATTACATACTGTTTGATTTCAATTATTTGACATTCTGGAAAAGACAAAACTAAGTAGACAATAAAAAGATCAGTGGCTGCCAGGGTTGGGAGGGGTGAGGAGAGCTGAACAGAAGGGGCAGAGCACTGAGGATTTTTAGGACATTGAACCTTTATGATATAATGATGGATATACGTCATTATACATTTGCCCAAATCCATAGAATGTACATTATTAACAGTGAACCCATGGGTAAATTATTGACTTTGGATGATTATGTGTCCATGGACATTTCTCCTTGTTAAAAAATGAACCATTCTGATGGGTGATGTTGATAATGGAGGAGGCTCTGCATGTGTGGGGGCAGGGACACTATGGGAAGCCTCTGTACTTTCCTCTCAATTTTGCTGTGAACCTAAAACTTCTCTAAAAAGCTACTTAAATGCCTTTTAAAAAACTCAGTTAATTGAGTATCTGTCTTTATTGCACTTGTCACCTTCATAAATGCTGAAAGCCTCGAAGAGAAAAACACTCATTTATTAATTTAATAAAACAAAGGTGGTAAGACACTTTCTTGTTTAAATTAGTTACACCGCAACATTTAAGAATCGCCTCGCACTAAAACTCTAAGAAGCCCACATGAATACTCGTAATCATACTTCTGGCTTTGGAAGAGCAACTAAAGTATCTTAGGATAATAAATATTCTTTCAGGTTTTACACAGAAAATATTTACTTTTTCTTTCTGATGTCCTTTTGCTGTATTATTTTATGACTTCTTTCTTTGTTAAACAGAAGATCCGCAGTGTATTTGAGGCCAGTTTCCTGTAAAAGACTTTTTTCCTTTACTTTTTTTGAAGTGTTTAAAAAATTGATTTATCATGCACAGACATTTTAAGAGTTTACTATTAATCAAATTGAATTTTAAAAATGTAAACGTACATAAGCTCAGAATGTAAAAACAAAAAAAAAAACCACAACTCCATACTAAATCAATAGCAAACATACTTCCTTTTAGAAAGTAAAATAAATACAGAATCCAAATTCAAACTCAATCACTAGCAAGAACAAAACTAATTCTAATTTTTTTGTGTAGAACACTTAAAATATTTTTACTTAAACAATGAACAAATAAGTTAGCTTTCCAATTCCAACAAGACTTACATATCTAAATTATTCATAGAAAATTAAATATGTGTTCTAAGCAAAATAATCTCTTCTTGCAAAAGGGATGGCACAAAAATAATTAACCTTTATTTGAGACTTTAATTTGAATTTTTGAATATATAATATGTTCCATTTGGAGCAGAAATGTTTTGATGGGCCACTCTGGCAGCAAGAAAACAATTGCATCCATTCCCTTGTGGAAGAATCCACAAACAAAGTAATTTCTTTTAAGGAACAAAAACAAAAACAAAAACAAAACTGCACCCTTTCATAAGAAAATAGAAAATTATCTTAAAATCGGAATAACTTGTTATTTTCTTGTATAGATGATATTTGTGGTTGAAATATGAAACAAGGAAAGTATAGTGAATCATAAAAGAGATCTTAAGTGTGATTATTTCTTTTTTTTTTAAATATTTTTATTTATTTCTAGGAGAGAGAGAGAGAGACAGAGTGAGCAGGGGAGGGTCAGAGAGAGAGGGAGATACAGACTCTGAAACAGGCTCCAGGCTCTGAGCTGGCAGGCAGCACAGAGCCCGACACGGGGCTCGAACACAAGAACCGCGAGATCATGACCTAAGCGAAAGTCGGACGCTTAACCGACTAAGCCACCCAGGCGCCCCAAGTGTGATTATTTCTAATAAAGTTTTTAACAGGGTTTAATTTAGAGTACTACAGTGCCTTAGAATCCAGGAGCCTTTGATTAATGCCCAATGTAGTACTGGGCAGCTACTAAGTAGATATGAGTCATTCTGTTATCTCTAGATCTCAGTTTCTTCACACATCATTAAACTCTAAGTAAAATAGATAACAAAGGTATCTCTAAGACATTACAAGCATCCATCAAGTACTTCTTATTCATATCACTGAAAAAGGAAGTACATTCTTCAATTGGGTCTTATTTGTATTTTTCAAATACATTTATTTAGTGGAAATTTATTTTTTTAATTTTTAAAAAATTGTTTATTTATAGTAGAGAGAGAGACACACACACACACACACAGAGTGTGAACGAAGGAGGGGCAGAGAGAAAGGTAGACACAGAATCCGAAGGAGGCTCCAGGCTCTGAGCTGCCAGCACAGAGCTTGATGTGGGGCTCGAACCCACAAACGGGGCTCATGACCTGAGCCAGAGTCAGATGCTTAACTGACTCACTCAATCAGGCACGCTTTAATGGAAATTTAGAAACAGGGTTCTACTCAGGTAAATATATTAAATCAGATTTAATCAAAGTTTTATGGCAATGTATGCTAAGTGAGTCCAGAATAGAATGCACCTAGGATGACTGGTATTACAGTTTTGGCACGATTATTGTAAAATAATTCCTTAGATTAAGCAAATCTATACATTAAATTTGCCAAAATAATATGCACATACCTTAGAAGAATTTAGAAATAATGCAGTGATATTTTAATTATTTTATTGCATATGCCAATGAAATCTGAATAAACCCAAACAACTTTTCAGAGCTACCAGCTGATGTCTCCAGGCTATATACATTTCATACAATCTTGGTAGATTAATTTGCTTGAGCAGAGAAAATTCAGTAGTGAGTATTTAATAAAACTATGGCTTGCTGTGTATCAAGTTGGAAATAAATGACTATATGTTTTGAAGCTCAAATATTTGCCACGTTCCTGGCTTTGTTAAAGGCAAATAAATAGTATCCTATCTTAAAGGCATTTTAGGTTTTTTTTTAATTTTTTAAATGTTTATTTATTTCTGGAAGAGAAACAGAGCACAAGCAGAGGAGGGGCAGAGAGAGAGGGACACACAGAATCCAAAGCAGGCTCCAGACTCAGCTGTCAGCACAGAGCCAGATGTGGGGCTCGAACCCACAGACTGTGAGATCTTGACCCAAGCTGAAGTCAGACACTTGACTGACCGAGCCACCCAGGCGCCCCAGCATTTTAGTTGTTTTTAAATCTGCTTCAATAATTTACAACCAAATTCATTTGATTCATTATTACTGTCTTATCTTAGACCATGCTAGTAGAAAGACAAGTGTGGAGAAACGGAGCCTCAGTCCCTTCAGAACACAAAATTCTGTTGCACTTAAAATCATACGTGTTTGACTAAGAATTCGTACCTTTTTCATAACACAAAACATCAATATATGATTTTATAATCCATAATAAAACTCTCAAAAGGCTGGATTTTCCATTTATAAGGAAACATGTTATTTACCTATAGACAAATCTACCTGAGAAGCCAAATTCTAATTGTAAGGGAATGTGGAGAGTTGGAAATCAGAGAAAGGGAGGCTTTTACAAAATTCAAACAAATTGTTTCTGCTTTTTACAAGCATTTATCACACTATAGAAGTTATTATACTATAATTACATATACTTTTGTGTTTGTCTATTGTCTTTTTTCATTTACTAGATCATGTATTTCATAAAGATCATGTCTGTGTTTCTACCCAGGATTAAGGGGAGCACTCAATATGTGGGCAATAAATATTTGTGGAATGAATGGATAAACAAATGATTGGCTAGTAATGTCTATCCATGCTCTTAGAGACTTTTTCAAGTACTATGTGAAACTTTAGCCACCAAAAAAATAAATAAATTCATGTTTTTAGAGTATTTTCAACCTAGTAGAAAAATAGGAAACACATTTTACTCTCAGTCTCTGTTGTCTTCAAATTTACATAAGTGTATATCATCTTTTTCCCTTAACCTTGATTCTGGTTGCAATTCTGGTGTGTGTGTGTGTGTGTGTGTGTGTGTGTGTGTGTAAAACGATTTATATAGTATATATTAATATAAATCATTATGCATATATATGGTTTCTCAAGAATAAATTGCAACCAAGGAAAAAAAAATCAAAGCTCCAGGCACTGCAATATAAAGACATTTCTTGAATATTATTCACAACAGTCTTCAATAAAAGACTGCATTATTATCATACACAAATACGTATGGTTTTCTGTAAAAATAAAAAGGAAGAAAGAAAAAAATGGATTCTCTTTTCTCTAAAGAAATTTAGCCATCAACAGTTGGCCTGAAACTTTTACTTATCTATGCTCTGCATGGTCGGAATATCTTGCCAACTTCCAGTGAACAGAATTACAAGGGTTTTTAAAAGCAAATAAATGAATGTAATCTTACACTGAGGGAGAAGGGAAGGTCGGAAAGAATTCTGTTGTAAAAGCGCCGAGTCGGCTTCCAGTGTGATAAAGACGCCTACCCGATCCTAAACTGATAGAAACGTTTTCTATATACACGCAGCGCGCTTCTGTGCCCGCGCTCGGTAGCACATAAGTTAGCCCTGAAGCGGGAAAGCCTCGTGAGGGTGAGGCTGTGAAATCGCAAACCTTCATTTTCACGAGAGGTTTTGCAGTGGCAGCAAATTTTCTTCAAGTGGAAGAACTCGTCTCTGTATGTTTGCTTGTTTGTGGGTGTGTCGGCACACAGATATACAACGCATGGCCCCGGGGCCAGACGCCAACATGTAGACGCCCCAGGCAGGCTAATAAATTGGCTCTGCATCAAACCAACAGGCTTTCACTATTTATTCTGTATTCATGTAGAAGAAGATTGACTTCTTTGCGGCAGGAAGGGAGAGAAGGTGGTTCCTCAGAGGGCTTGATCTCCTGCCTCTTCCTCTTTTCTCAGTTTACCCCAGTCCCATATTAGACCGGGCAAACCAATCATCCCGCCGTTAATGATGTCTGTTTCTAGGTACACAGTGTCACGTTCTACTGATACTTGGTGACTTACCAGTTTCTTCTCCATGTCTTTAAGTAAGTGATCAAAGAATTCCCTAACTTTATAGAATAGGATCTGGTAAGCAAAATTTCTGTGTTTTCATTTTAGTGATTTTTCAGCCCTTTTTTGGAGTTTGATCCCAAATGACCTGACACCTCAACCAATTCATGAACCCGGGGAGCTGTACAACCTGCCCAACCAAAAATGAGGTGGAAGCAACATTCGAATTTCTGGCGTAAATAGCTTCCTCACATCAACATCCTCTGTCTTCATCCTCTGTCTCTTCTGGAGCCTCCTGACCTCTTTTGATTGCCTCACCCTCACTCCAATTATCTGCCAAATGCTCCTATCTGCAGTTTGGATAAACAGGAGTGAGGAGGCATTTTCTCTTTAAAACCTCTCTCTGTTCTGATACTCTAAGTACATAAAAAGCTTGGTTTCTTTTCAACCATACTGTAAAAATCTAAAGACAAAGGAGGAAAGAGCAGCACAGAACACCTTACTGTAGTCACAACGCCTGCAGAGGTCTTTAAGGGACTTAGATTTTGTTTGTTTGTTTTATGTTTTAAAATATTTTTTGTGAGATAGAGAGGAGAGAGGGAGAGAGAGACCAAGTGAGGGAAGGTCAGAGAGAGGCGGAGAGAAGATCTGAAGCAGACTCTGCTGACAGTAGAGAGGCCAATGCGGGCCTCAAACTCAAGAACCTCGAGATCATGACCTGAGTTGAAGTTGGACACTAAACCGAGTGAAGCACCCAAGTGCCCCAGCTTTTATTTTTTAAGTCAGAATATTTAATATTATGAGTTGCAAGTTTTACAGGGTATTGAGTTCGGTGACAAAGGCATCATTCTGATTAATGTGGCTAACAATTTCCAAGCATAAATAAATCCTAGTTTTCATATATCTTTGGTAGGGACCAGATGTTGGATTATAAGTGTCTATAAATGAAGGTATACACAACTATACATCCACGTGTGTGTGCACACCCACACTGAAGTCTACGTAAACTAAAAGGATGACAACATTTGGAAATTTTGCATGTTGATCACTTCCCCTGAGATATCCAAACATATACGCACACATGGCCACACGTTCATAATTAACAATCATTGCAGAATAAATACTTTTTATTCTTTTAGGCAACTGTGGTAGGCTTAAAAAAAACCTTTTATTTTGAAGTATAGACTCAAAGGAAGTTGTAAAACAGTACAGAGTGTTTTTACTCTTTACCCACTTTTCTCTAAGAGTGCCATCTTACACAGCTGTAGTATAATTTTAAATGGAAATGACGTGTTTCTACTAGTTAGACCATAGTCCTTTCACTATTTTAAAATATGCATATATTTGTGGAAATGTATAGTTCTGTGCAATCTTATCAGGTGTATGGATTTCTGTAACGGTCACCAGAATCAAGATACAGAGCAGTCCCATCGCCACAGGACAACTCCAGCGTGGCGTGTCTTAGTATTTGTATCTACAAGCCCACCACACACACTCTACATGTTCACTGACAACCACTAATATGTTCTCCATCTATATAATTTTCTCATTTCAAGAATGTCACGTAAATGGAATAGTACAGCATGAACATTTTAAGATTGAGAATTTACACCAGGCTCTTGAGGTCCATTCAGATTGTTAGATGTATTCAGTACTTCATTCCTTTTAATTGGTGACTGGTATACCATTGTATTCACATATTAGAATTTGCTCATAGACTCCTCAAAAGAAGAATATTGGGGCTATTATAAGTAAAGCTGCTATGAACATTTATGTACAAGTATGTATGCATGTATTATGTAAACATAAGTTTTCATTTTTCTGTGATAAATGGTCAAGGATGTGATTGCTCATTCATATACTAAATGGATGTTTAGATTTTTAAGAAACTGCCATATCCTGTTTTTGAGTGACTATGCCTTTTTTACCTTCCCACCAGCAATGTAAGAAAGCTCCAATGTCTCTGCATCTTCACTTCCACTTAATATTATCGCTATATTTTTAAAGTTTATTTTGAAAGAGAAAGTGCTTGCACATATATGCATGCAAGCAGGGGAGGGGCAGAGAGAGTGAGGGAGAGAAGGAGAATCCCAAGCAGGCGCCACACTATTAGTGCAGAGCCCAGCATGGGGCTCGATCTCAAGAATTATGAGATCATGACTTGAGCCAAAAATCAAGAGTTGGACATTCAACTGACTGAGCCACCTAGGTGCCCCATTATCACTATTTTTATTTTCTCTTTTCTAATAGATGAGTAATGATATATCATTGTAGCTATATTTGCATTTCACTCATGGCTAATGGTGTTAAAGATCTTTTCAGGTACTCATTTTGTATTCCTAAAGTGTTTATATTTTTTGTTTGCTTTTAAATTGCATAGATTTTCTTTTGTTGAGTTTGAAGAATTCTTATATATTCTAGCTATACGACTTTTTTAGTCAGATATGTAGTTTGCATATATTTTATCTAGGCCATGCTTGATTTTAAACCACTTTACATAGGGTCTTTTATAGAACACAAGTTTTTAGTTTTGATGAAGCCTTGTTTGTTAATTTTTTTCTTTTTATCGATTATGCTTTTGGTATCATGTCTAAGAACTCTTCACCTAGCCATGGGATTCAAAGGATTCTCTTACATTTTCTCTAAACTTTCTGTAGCTTTGCATTTTAATATTTGAATACAAAAAATTATTTGGAATTTTTCTCTTTCTCTTTCATTAAACTGTAGGTCTCTTCCTCTGCCAATATCACACTATCTTGATTACTTTAGTTATATGGTATGTTTTAATGTGAGGTAGAGTGATTTCTCTGATTTAGTCTTGTTTTAGATTTAACTTTAACTTTAACTTTCCATATGAATTTTAGAATAAGCTTACTTTATTTGTGTGTATAAGAAATCTTGCAGGGATCTTGATAAGTCTTGCATTAAACTTATACACCAGTGTTGAAGAAAATTGACATCTTTACTGTATTGAGTCTTCTGATATATTTACACATTATGAATCTCCATTCATTTTGATCTTTGATTTCTTTCATTAGTGTTTTGTGATTTATAGCATATAGTTCCTTTATGTGTTAGATTTGTGAGTAGGTATTTTGCTTTTTTGGAGCAATTATAAATGGTTTTGTGTATTTAATTTTGTCTCCCACATGTTTGTTGCTAGGATACTAGGAGTGTATGCGTGTGTGTGTGTGTGTGTGTGTGTGTTTGTGTAAAGCCTTTATCCTGCACCTTGCTGAACTCCCATATTGGTTCTGGAAGTATTTTTTGTTGTTTGTTTGTTTGTTTATTCCTCACGATTTTCTACACCGACATTCAATCATGTCATCGGCAATAAAGGCTAAGGGACATTTGTATTTCTCCCTTTCCTATTTATATGTCTTTTATTTCCCTTTCTTATCTTATTTGCTGGCTACAAGTTTCCCCTGCATTAATTTGACTACTACAAGGCATCTTTTTTTTTTCTTGATTTTAGGGGAAAACCTCATCTTTCATCATTAAGAATGATGTTAGCAGCATTTGTTTTATAGAAGCTCTTTATCAGCTTGAGGAAGTTCCCTTTTCCTAACTTCCTTGAGGTTTGTGTATAAAATTTTGTAGCATAAACGGGTTTTGTTGAATTTTGTCAAATGATTTCTATCAATTCCTATGATCTGTAGCTATATGCCAGATACCAGACGAAGCATTCATTTGCTCCATCATTGAAACCACATCTAGCACAGCAGCTGAACTGGGAGTCACCATGTAGTGAAGTTGACAACAGACCACTGTCATTCTCCAAGATCCATTTCTTTTCTTCACAGACTGTAGGAATCGCCACTCCTAAAGTAGTTTTCACGTCCATTATGGTGACAGTAATGTCTATAATCCTTCCAAGAATGTGGTATTGTTTTTGGCTTATATTTTTCTAGGTAAAGGCAGCTCTTATGGCTTGATCCAACTTTACGTTCCTACATCATTATCCCATAACCTTTATACCTATTTCCATGCACGTTTTCCAAATATCTATCTCAATTAAAACACTCTAGTAGTTTTTTTTGGACACAGTGCATTTCATCATGGGCCAAACTTTGAGTCTCACTTTTAGGAGTCTGCTGAGATTTTAGTCTCAGCAATATATGATAGGCAAAGTGACTGATGAAGAAAACACATTCCAGAAACAAACATTTTTTTTCAAGTTTTGATTTATAATAATAATGGCAGTATAGATTGGTAGCTGAAATAATGGAATTTTCAATAAATGGCAACTGAGATAATTGGTTAGCCATAAGGGAAAATCAAAGAAATGATGGGGGAGTGGAGAGATTGGATTCTCGCCTTACATATAAACAATGATGCTGTCCAAGTTGTTTAAACATCTAAGAGTGAAAAGCAAAGACAGACACTTTTAGAAAGTGACCTAGATTATTGTTCTACTTTGAGAATAGGGGAAAATTTCTTATGTCTCAAAAACTGAAGACAATAAAGAAATGGATTGATAAATCTGACTAAAAATAATCAATTCTGTTTATAAAAATTAAGAATAGGAAAAGAAAGCTGTGATGTAGGAAGAGAAAATAGCAATGTATAAAATCAGTAAAAGGTTAATATGCAGGATATACAGAGGACACCTTTGAATCAATATGAAAAACTCAAGTGACTAAATGGGGAAATGGGTAAATTAATTAAAATGCATAGATGCATATAATAGCAAAAATTCAGGGTCCATAACCTTATCTCTCATTAGTAATCAGAAAAATACAAATTTTAGTTAGAAGTTATAATTTTGAGTGCATGTACACACACACACACACATGCACACACACAGACTGACAAAAAATATCAAGTCGGCAAGGATATAAAGCAAAGAAAATGGTATCCACTGCTAGTGGTAGTTACAATTTGAGTATAAGCTTTTTGAAAAACTGATAATACCAATTAAAGATGAAGATTTGTATACATTATAAACCAACTATTCCGCTTGTAGATGTATGCATGTTAAATCATAAGACTGGATGACTGCATATGTGATACAGGAGTCAGTTATAAAAGGTGCAGTGGTGTTCGTAACAAAAAACAGACAGCATCCCCTAAATAGTCAACAACCCAAATGTACATCATCAATACGGTATGTAGATGAGCTACTTTATAATCAGACACTTGGTTAGCATTCGCAGTGAAAATAATGATCACAAATGAAATGTCTCGACATGGATAATCTCAAAAAATATACTATAGATTGAAATAAGTCATACAAAATATTTGTAGAATAATCTCATTTATTAAAAGAAAAAACAAAAATAGAGGCAAATAGGTGCACCTGGGTGGCTCAGTTGGGTAACTGTCTGACTCTTGATTATTGCTCAGGTCATGATCTCATAATTTGGGAGGTCTAACTCCACATTTGGCTAATTGCTGACAATAAGGAGCCTGCTTGGGATTCACTCTCTCCCTCTCTCTCTGCCCCCGCCCCCCATGCTCTGTGTTTCTCTCTCACTCTCTCTCTCTCTCTCAAAATAAATGAATACACATTTAAAATATAGAAGCAAATAATAGATTTTTAAGGAATACATAATATAGTTAATACTTTTTAAGAAAAAAATAACATTATGGAAAGGCAAGGAAATAATTAACTATATATTCAAGATGTCTGAATAGCTGTATCAGTTACCTCTTGGAAAGTGATTAAATCTGATTACAGAGGGCCATTCAGGCATCTTTGCTACTGGCAACATTCTACTTTTTAAATTGAATAAATGTTATGCAGGTGTTTATTATTATCATTATTTTAATATTTATTTTTGAGAGAGAGAAGGACAGACAGAGTATGAGCAGAGGAGGGGCAGAGTGAAAGGGAGTAATTAATTACTCTAGTCTTCTCTTTGACATGGTTAGCACACATATACACACATACACCAATCCCCTTTTGCTTTTTGCCTCATGATCGTTACAACTTAACCTTGTGTCTGATAACCTTGCAAACTGAATAAAGAGAGTAATATGTTTCTTTTTCTATACGTTTTTTATTTTGCAACATGGATACATTTTAATACTATTTCCTGTACTCTAAGTATGATTAATACATCTGAATATTGTCAAATCTTCCTGTGGGGTCAGAGAGGAGGGGAAAACCTAAAGTTTTAAAGTGCCTTTTCCTTTTTAAAAAGCTTCTGGGAATTTTATAAAATCTGGAATTTATTATAATTAAAGAAAAATTTTTACTATCCTCCTTAGAAAGATCAAGTAGTCAGCAATAGAGGAAGAAATTTAACTACTCTATATATCAATAGAGCAATGTGACTATGTACCTCATTCATTTGGTAAGTGAATAAATCTAATTTATTTTTAAAAATTCTTCCATAAGGACATAAATCCAGAGAGACATGTAACTTAAAGATATAACTTAATAAAACCTTCTTTTATTAATGTTTCCTTAAGAAAGAATTGTAAATTTCTAAAGATGGGCACTAAAAATAACAAATCTGTTAATAATGATGATATAGGAAGAAATGTTAAATATATGTAACAATATATTAATAAAAATTTAAGGTCTAATTAATAAATATGAATAATTAAGCAGTGCTTTTTATTAAAAAAATCAGATTTTTTAGGTTATTAGTAAGGGCGTTTTATGCTGGGATAACAGCTGAGTGTTTTTATTTATATAAGTCATCTTTATGTCTCCATCTGCTTAGATAAGCTTTTTTTCATCTCATTGTAACTGATATGACCCACATAATCAAATACTGAAAACACACAAGCATTTATCAGGAGAAAAATATGTCCTGTTCTTTTAGGAGTTAGATTTATTTTTCTAATCATGAATTAACATCTTGCCTTGTAATTCATTGAATTTTATTATAACTCTCCCTGGGTTGGGACCCCAACAATCCTAAATCTCTCAGACTTACATTGTACTATGCCCCAGGTGAATGTGTCTTCGCCTATTGCCAAAGTTAATATCTGTCTAATGGGTCGTGTACTTGCTGACCATAGAAAAGTGCTTGTATATGTGATCTCAAGGATGATAAGAATAACAACCGTAGTATTTGTTTAGAGTACTTTGTAGTTCACAATGCGGTATAAAGTATATTATTATATCCCATCCTTAGACAAATAAATGACCGATGCTATTATTTTACAGATTAGGGAAGCAGCCTCAGAATGCCTGAGAGATAAGCCAGCGTTCCACGACCTGTTAGTCTGGGTGATAGTTCTTCCTGATGTGGTGATATCTTGTGTTTATCTTGTAAGTGAAGGCACTATCTGCTCTTGGCCTCTGGACTGTCATTTTAAGAACACTTTTGTGTATAGAAGAACCCTGTAGGACTGAGAGAGTGTCTCCTCCAGAACAAAGGCCATTTTGCTCACAAACCATTAAAAAAAAAACTGGGTTACCTTAGTTTGATATTTCCTAGCTATGATAGAAACCCGTGTTGCCTCACACACGTGGGCTTTTTCACTTTGGCTCCTTGGAAATCAGTGATGACAGGAACGTAGCTGAAATAGAGTCTTTTGCCTCTGATCTAGGAGTCTCAATTTTTCTGACAACATCCATACAACTGGCCATCTAGTTAGTTTGTAAGTATGGTAAAATCTCACACCCATCACAGTTCTTGGAAAGAAATTGTAAAGCAGAGGAGCCAAACATTTCTTTAGCTTCCTGGGTCAGTACACATTTTCTATACTACAGTGAATCCCAAGACCCCAAATGAATATATTCAGATATATTAGAATATTGTGTGTGTGTGTGTGTGTGTGTGTGTGTGTGTGAAATATAGAAGGATCCATGTTATTACTTCCAAACGGGTCTAAGTATCTCATGTAGAACCATTTTTATGTGGTATATGTTTGTGTGCATACGTTATCTCTGGAAGGATGCAGACAGCTGATGGCAATGGTACATTGCGCAAAGGGAAATGCAGGACTCTAAGATGTGAGGGGAGTCTTCTTCTTACTCATACTTCTAAATTAACTGAATAATGTTCTTTGTGGAAGACAGTATATTATATCCAGTCAATAGAATAAAGCTCTTCAGGTTCATATTCTTGGCTAATTGACTGTAATACATTGATCAGGTTAACTGAAACTTAATTTATATATGCTTCAACTTCCTTATGTGTAAAACTGTGCTATTATAGTAACTACCTTATAGGTTGGGAAGATTACAAGAATTACTACGTAAAATGTTTTAACATTGTGTCTTAGAATAAGAGTTCAATTAGGTGTCTGCATTAGTGATTCAAAGTAATTCTTAAATTATTTTCATATGTTAATATTCTTCTAAATTAATTTTAAATAATAGCATTTATTTATATGACTCCAGGTTACAAAAGAAACTGGCAATACTGATAAATAAAGGCACATGTGCATATTGCCTTTCCTTCATACTCAGGTGCAAATGACCCATGGCAGAACATACACTTTGAATAGGGTCTGAGAAAGGAGAGGTAAGAGGACACTAGATAATTACAAAGGGCTAATGATGCTATAGATATAGAAAAGAAATTACACAAGAAAATCCCAGCATTGGAAACACAATCTTCTGACTTGACAAAATTGTCCCTTAGGTGAACACCTGTTCAATAACTGGTTACTAATTAATCACTTTCCCTTGAGTTTCTTACTCACTCATTCATTCCTTAATTCAACAGCTATTTATTCAGCAGCTTCAACCTACCTACTAGGCTAGTGATGAAAACAAATGGTAATCAAATCATGTGCTGTTTGTGATAAGTATTATTATTATAACCATTTAACAAATGTGAAGACTGACACTTAAAGATGTTATCTAACTTGCTGAAAGCCACTCAGCTCAGTTTTCTTATGTGTCAAGTGTTGGTTTTAAATGCTACCAAATTTCTGAGTATACATAAGGTAAACCGGAAAATCACTGACTGTGTATGAGATCTCGTACACTGATCTCAGACAAACCATCTTTCTTGCACAATCTCTGATATGTCTGGAATTGACTCACTCTAGTACTGCTTTTTTAGATGTAAAAATATCCCTTGTGTAGAAAATTACCTTACTCCCATTCTATAACATATTTGTTAAGATAATTTTCCATTCCCTTAAGTGATGGGGCATCTCTGAAATTATAATTCTAGAAGCTCAGCTTGGGCCCTGCCCTGGGGATCTAAAAGAGAAACAAATGGAAGAATTCTTCCTTTGTTGCATAATCACTATTTGACTATGCAGGTTGAGTATTAAGACATGTATCAGAAACTTAGATAACTATGATTATAGCAGACGTGGGCAAGGTTATTGATGTTCTGAATAGGTCCTGGTCCTCCTGATAAGTCCCATTTTTTATTATATGTATCTTTCTCAACTGTGAAGGTACATGTTAACAGGTGTACTTACCAGATATGCACAGCAGTTGAGAAAGATACATGGTTTATCAAAACCTAATTCAAGTTAAAAATGAGAGGCAAGGACACTGAAAGATGACAAGTTATTTCTTACTAAAGGGGGAGATCTTAGAATTTCTCAAGTGTCATCCTTTTTAGATAATCCACCATATTTCATTATGCTAGAAATCACTGTATTTGTTTATTGTAGATTTTGATGACATCTTAACATTCTCAGTGTCTGCTGTATACACACCTTCTCCCAGTCAATTAAACTCTAACCAGGGTGCTACTGTGAAGGGGCTTTTCAGGTATAACTAAGGTCTCAAATTAGTTGACTTTAAAAAAGGGAGGATGCGGGGTGCCTGGGTGGCTCAGTCGGTTAAGCGTCTGACTTGAGCTCATGTCATGATCTTGTGGTTCATGGGTTTGAGCCCTGCATTGGACTTTGTGCTGACAACTCAGAGCCTGGAGTCTGCTTCAGATTCTATGTCTCCCTCTCTCTGTGATCCTCCCCCACTCACACTTTGTGTTTCTCTCTGAAAAATAAATAAACATTACAATTTTTTAAAAGAAAAAAAATCAAGGATGCCCTGCAACTCACCGAATCACCTGAGCTCTTGAAAGGACCTGGGCTTTTCCCCGTGAGATTTTCCCAGTGACGGTGATTCCCTGTGCAGGAGTTCCTCTGTTGCTAGTTTTGAAAATGGAGGGCTCACCTGACCTCTAGGAAATAAAAAGTTCTCCATCTGACAGCCAGCAGGGAAATGAGGATCAGAGTCTAACAACCCCAAATAACTAAAATGGGTCATTAGGCTGCACATGGCCTTCAAACTTCAGATGAGAGCATGAAAGCATGACACCTTCATTTTCAGCTGACGTGAGAGCCTGAGCAGGAACCCCAGCCACTCTGTGACCAGACTTGTCACTTGCAGAACTATGAGCTAACAAGTAAGTGTTGTGTCAAGCCACTTGTTTCATCATAATTTCTTCTACAACAAAGAAAACTAATGTGCAGTTTGGCCGTGATTGAAATGCAGTTTTAGCGAATCACTTGCTTTTTAAAAAAATAAATTTATATATTTATTGTTTTTATTTTTTTTAATTTTTAATGTTTATTTATATTTGAGAGAGAGAGAGGTGGAGAGAGAGGGAGGTACAGAATCCAAAGCAGGCTCCAGGCTCCCAGCGGTCAGCACAGAGCCAGGCGTTGGCCTTCTTCCCCAGAACTGAGAGATCATGACCTGAGCTGATGTTGCTCAACTCACTGAGCCACCCAGGCACCCCTGTGTATTTATTTTAAAAAGAGAAAGAGCATGAGTGGGGGAGGGATGGAGAAGGAGGAGAGAGGCAGAATCCCAAGCAGGCTCTGCACTCAATGAGTAGCCCAGTGCAGGGCTTGATCTCAAGAACTGAGGTCATGACCTGAGCCCAAATCAAGAGTCAGATGCTCAACTGAGTGAGCCACCCAGGTGCCTCTGTATCATTTGCTTTTTAGAATTCTTTCTAATTTTTCCTCTTCTACCTGGATAACTGTATACATAGTAAAAATTCCACTCGGTGATCTGATACGATACGTCATAAAGATGGAGGAGATCTCAAAGAGTTTGGATATAAACCTACAAATAAATAAATGTCTGTCATCAACATTTGGTATAATTTCTTCTGAATCTTTGTCGAGGTATGTATATTTCCATAACCTGGAACAGATAATTGTCTAATTGCAGCAGAATAAAGGTCTTTTTATCTTCATCTGTTAGGAGCTCAGAAGCTTTACTTGGTTTTCTTTGGCACATTTTACCATGTGGAAGACTTAAGGGTCAAAAGACAGCTATACCAAGGCTGAGGCATTTGTATCTTTTAACCCACGTACCACTTCAAGGCAAGTTTTCTTTAAACTTTCCATGACAATCTTTCATTTATTTCTGAGTTTCCAAGACATTTCATTTCTGTGGTATTTCCTTAGTGTGGCTAAACCACACTTCTCTCCCCACCCCGGCAACAGCCCTGCTTCTTGGCAAATACTCAGTTGTTTAAAGTCGATGCTGGGTTGTATAGACTGCATTATAGTCTACCCTGAAACATCATGGTCTTATACTGTTTCAAAGTTCCAAAGGCTTGCCTTTGCTCAGCTGGGGCAGTTTAATGTCACTTAGATCCTCTGAGATGAATAATGAATGCCTGTATGCCTTGGGAGTTAGAATTGTCCTTCTCATTCCCCTCACCCTGTCTTTCTCTCCCAACTTCCTGTCCTTCTCACTCTTCCTGTCTCCCTCCTTCCTTCCCTTCTCCCTCTCCCTCCCTTCAGCCTCCCTCCCTTGTGCTTAACCTTTCACCTTTCTGTCTCTTTCTTCAGCCGGGTGTCCATATAGAGATCCTCAGAGTATACATTATCAGTTTCCTTTTCAAGAGTTACAATTAATACTTGCAAGTTTCAGGGTCTAAATTGGCACTTGGCAAGGATTAGTTAAACTAGCTGGCTCTGTGGGATGATACCCCAAATAATCAGTTCCTGCCCCCACCCTCACCTTTTGGGTAGGAAAAAGAAAAACAAAAACAAATAAACAAACAAAAACACCCTTATTCCTGTGGATGGAGAAGAGAGTGAAGGCTACAGAAAATTCATTCTTCGGTCTGTTCGTTGTTACAACAGCTACAGTATTTCATCTCATCTGCAGTGCCATCATTTGCAAGTGCATGTTTTTTAAAAATGGAAAAAAATTGTTACCTATAAAATTAAGGCACTTAAAAAGTTGATACAGAATTTAGACTCCAAAACACTGAATTATTAATATTCATGAAGTGCTTGATAGTAGAAAATCTCAAAGGCTTTAAATAGATTTGTGGGGGGCAGTGATGCTTTGGAGATTTAGAAGCATCTGTATGTGAAGGGCCTACTGTGTGTGATTGAGACCTGGTTATCAGCACAAACACTTAGGCCATTTTTCCCATATAGAAATTAGGAATGTAATTAGAATTCTTTGGAAATATGTTATACACTGTGATAAAACCCTGAGATATTTTTCCCCACTCAATATGTGGATCCAATCCTTTTGTTGCTGTAAAACTACTACATTTCTTGCCATCCATTTCCCTGTATAAATGTTCTCTTCTTTCTCAAAATGCGTCTATCTTCATTTATGAGTCTGTGCAGTTTTGGTCAAAGTGACTCTTATCTGTACAGGACTGGAGTATTTTACGTGGGTCAAACTAATCAGCAAATTCAATACTCTAGGGGGAGAGCGATTAATTGATTAATTTCAGGGCAGGACTGTGTCTTAAGCCAGTGAGATCAAAGTGAATGTCGACTTCTGATGGAAATGATAGCTCTTTTATGAGGATGATATTTGGAAATGACTAGTGCCATTTTTGCGATATTATAGAAAGCCAGTAATAGTTAAATTAACAGGCAGAAGAGGGTAGGAATGAGAAGATCTTAGAGACACAGAGTTTGATGTAATTGTGAATCCCTGAAATGAATCTTGTCTGCAGCCAGATACAACAGAGTTTGGATTAGGATCTGTTATTGCAGTCTGTAAAGTAGTCTAACAGAGCTGAAAACTGTCCATTTTCAACACAATTTTGATCCATGAATAAATCATTTGGTATATGATCTTAGTGGTATTTTTCTTTTTATTTTGTACTTAACATAGTGTTATATTAATTTCAGGTGTACAGAGCAGTTCCATATTACTCAGTGTTCATCAAGATAAACGTACTCTTTTATTTCCCTTTTTTATTTTTTTATTTTTTTTTATTTTTTTTATGTTTTATTTATTTCTAGGAGAGAGAGAGAGACAGCGTGAGCAGGGGAGGGTCAGAGAGAGAGGGAGTCACAGACTGAAACAGGCTCCAGGCTCTGAGCTGGCAGTCAGCACAGAGCCCGATGCGGGGCTCGAACCCACGAACCGCGAGATCATGACCCAAGCGAAAGTCGGACGCCCAACCGACTAAGCCACCCAGGCGCCCCTTATTTCCCTTTTTTAAAAGAGTCTTAATGAGGTATAAATAGTTTTAAAAGCTTTTTATTGAAATTCCAGTTAGTTAAAAGCCAGTGTAATATTAGTTTCAGGTGTACAACAATTATTCAACACTTACATAAAACACGTGGTGCTCATCATAGCGCGTCCACTCCCTAATTGCCCTCACCTGTTTAACCACTTCCCAGCCCGAACCCACTTCCCCTCTGGTCACCATGTTTGTTCTCTATAGCTGAAAGTCTGTTTCTTGGTTTGCCTCTCCCTCTCTTTTTTTTCTTTGCCTGTTTGTTTTGTTTCTTAAATTCCACAGATGAGTGAAATCATATGCTATTTGTCTTTCTCTGACTGACTTATTTCACTTAGCATAATACACTCTAGCTCCATCCATGTCATTGCAGATGACAAGAGTTTTTTTTTTCTTTTTGATAGCTGAGTAATATTCCATTGTGCTTCTATACTACTTCTTCTTTATCCATTCATCAATCAGAGGACACTTGGGCTGTTTCCATAATTTGGCTGTTATAGTTAATGCTTCTATACACATTGAGGTGCATATATCCCTTTGGATTAGTGTTTTTGTATTTTTTTAAGTTTATTTATTTTGAGAGAGAAAAATCTCAAGCAGGCTCTCCACTATTAGCACAGAGCCTGTCATGGGGCTCAAACCCGTGAACTATGAGATTATCACCTGACCTTAAATCAAGAGTTAGACACTTAAACAACTGAGCCATCCATGTGTCCCAGTATTCTTGTGTTCTTAGGGTACATTCCTAGTAGTGCAATTGCTAGATTATAGCATAGTTCTATTTTTAATGTTTTCAGGAACCCCATACTGTTTTCCAGAGTGGCCGCACTAGTTTACATTCCCACCAACTGTGCAAGAGGGTTCCTCTTGCTCCACATCCTTGCCAACACCTGTTGCTTCTTGTGTTGTTGATTTTAGCCATTTTTAAAGGTGTAAAGTGATATCTCACTGTGGTTTTGGTTTGTATTTCCCTGATTGTCAGTGATGTTGAGCATCTTTTCATGTGTCTGTTGGCCAATTGTAGGTCTATCTTCTCCAGAAAACTATCTGTTCATGACATCTGCCATTTCAAAAATTTTTTTTTCAATCTCTACTTATTTTTGAGAGGAAGAGACAGGGTGCAAGTGGAATGGGGCAGAGAGAAGGAGACAGAATCAGAAGCAGGTTCCAGGCTCTGAGCTGTCAGCAGAGCCTGATGCAGAGTTCAAACTTACGGACTGTGAGATCATGACCTGAGCTGAAGTCAGACACTTAATTGACTGAGTCACCCAGGTATCTCTGCCATTTTTTAATTGGATTCTTCATTTTGGGGGTGTTGAGTTTCATAAGTTGTAACTTATGTTACTTATAAGTCTTATAAGTTATGAGTATATTTTGGATACTAACCCTTTATCAAATATGTCATTTGCAAATGTCTTCTCCCATCCTGTAGGTTGCCTTTTAGTTCTGTTGTTTCTTTCACTGTTAGAAGCTTTTTATTTTGATGAAGTCCCAGTAGTTTAATTTTGATGTTGTTTCCCTTGCTTCAGGAGACATAACTAGAAAGAAGTGGCTACGGCCAATGTCAGGTTACTGGCTGTATTCTCCTCTAGGATTTTTATGGTTTCATGTCCCACATTGAGGTCTTTCATCCATTTTGAACTTATTTTTGTGTATGGTGTTAGAAAGTGGTCTAGCTTCACTCTTTTGCATGTTGGTATCCAGTTTTCCCCTTTGTTGAAGAGACAGAGTTTTTCCCCTTGAATGTACTTCCTGCTTTGTGGAAGATGAATTAACCATATAGTTGTGAGTTCCCTTCTGAGTTTTCTATTCTGTTCCATTGATCTGTTTGTCTACTTTTTGTGCCAGTACCATAGTGTTTTGATCACTACAACCTTGTAATTTATCTTGAAGTCTGGCATTGTGATACCTCCAGCTTTGCTTTTCTTTTTGAGTGTTGCTTGGGCTATTAGGGGTCTTTCGTGGTTCGATACAAATTTTAGGATTGTTTGTTTTAGTACTGTGAAAAATGCTATTGATATTTTGATAGGGAATATAGATATATTAACAATATTTGTTCTTCCAATCCATGAGGATTGAATATCGTTCCATTTATTTGTGTCCTCTTCAATTTCTTTCATCAGTGTGTTACAGTTTTCAGAGTACAGGTCTATCACCTCTTTGGTTAGGTTTTTTCCTAGCTATCGTATTGTCTTGTTTCAATTGTAAATGGGATAGATTCCTTAATTTCTCTTTCTGCTGCTCGTTATTGGTGTTTTTAAATACAATAGACTTCTGTACATTTATTTTTGTACTCTTTGACTTTACTGATTCCATTTATTAGTTCGAGCGATTTTTTTGGTGAAGTTTTGTGTTGTTCATATAGAGTATCATGTCATCTTCAAATAGTGAATGTCTGATGTCTTCCTTGCTTATTTGGATGATTTTGTTTTATTTGTTGTCTGATTGCTGAGGCCAGGACCTCCATGACCATGTTAAATAACAGTGGTGGGGAGTGGATCTGCTTATGTTGTTCCTGACCCTAGACTAAAAGCTCTCAGTTTTTCCCCAGTGAGAATGTTATTAGCTGGGGGGTTTTCACTGATGGGCCTTTATTATGGTGACTTATGTTCCCTCTAACCTTACTTTGTTCAGGTTTTTATCATGAATGACTGTTGTACCTTGTCAAATGCCTTTTCTATGTCTATTGAAATGATATGATTCTTATCCTTTCTTTTATTACTGTGGTGTATCATGTTGTTTGATATGAGAATATTGAACAATCGAACTACTCTGGAAATATAGGAGTAAATCCCATTTGATTGCGGTGAATGAGTGTTTAATGTATTATTGGATTCAGTTTGCTAGTATTTTGTTAAGAATTTTTGCATCCATGTTCTTCAGAGATATTCCATTCTAATTCTGTCCTTTAGTGGAGCCTTTACCTGGTTTTGGTATCAGAATTATGCTAGCCTCATACAATGAGTTTGGAAGTGTTCTTTTCTCCTTTATTTTCTGAAGAGTTTGAGAAGAAGTAGGTATTAACTCTATTTCAAATGCTGGATAGATTTCTCCTGTGAAGCCATCTGGACCTGGACTTTTGTTTGGTGAGAATTTTTTGATTACTGATTCAATTTTTTTGCTATTTATCAGTCTGTTCACATTTTCTATTTCTTCCTGTTTCAGTTTTGGAACTGTTCTCCATAGTGGCTAGACCAATTTGCATTTCCACCAACAGTGCACATTGGTTGTCTTTTCTCCACATCCTTGTCAATACTTGTTATCTTTTTTTGTTTCAGTAATGGTCATTCTAACAAATGTGTGGTGATACCTCACTATGGTTTTGATTTGTACTGCCCAAATGATTAGTGATGTCATGTTTTCAAGCATGTTTTCATATGCCTTTTGACCATTTTTATATCTTGTTTTGAGAAATGTCTATTCAGATCCTTTTCCCATTTTTAAATGGGTTATTTGTTTTTTAAGAATTGATTTGTATAAGTTCCTTACATATTTTAGATATTAACTCCTCTTATCACATAAGTAATTTGCAAATACTTTCTCTCATCCCATGCATTGCCTTTTTCCTGTGTTGATTGTTACATTTGCCTGCAGAAACTTTTTGGTTGGAAGTAGTTCCACTTGTATATTACTATTTTTGTTGCCTATGCTTTTGGTGCTATAGCTGAGAAATCATTGCCAAGAACAATGTCAGGAAGATTTTCCCAATGTTTTCCTCTATGGGTTTAATGTTTTCAATCTTCAGTCCATTTAGATGTTAGTTTTTTGTATGTGGTGTGAAATAAGTGTTCAGTTTGATTCATTCTTTACATATGGATATCCAATTTTCTCAGGACCACTTTTTTTTTTTTTTTAATAGTTTATTGTCAAATTAGTTTCCACATAACACTCAGTGCTCATCCCCACAAGTTCAGGACCACTTATTGAAGAGACTGTCCTTTCCCCATTGTGTGTTCTTGGCACCTTGTTGAAGATCACCCGACTGTAGATTTATTTCTAGGATCTCTCATCTGTTCCATTGGTCTATATGTCTGTTTTTATGCCAACACTATACTGTTTTTCTTAACAGTATAATTAACATACAGCATTTTATTGGTTTTAAAAATACAATATAATGATTCAATAATTCTATATATTTCTCAGTGCTAGTCAAGATAAGTGTACTCAGGGATGCCTGGGTGGCTCAAGGGATTGAGCTACCAACTCTTGATTTTGGCTCAGATCATAATCCCAGGGTCATGGGATCAAGCCCCATGTTAATCTCTACACTAAGCATGGAGCCTGCTTAAAGATTCTCTCTTTCTCTCTTTCTGCCTCTCTTCCCTGCTCATACTCACACACTCTCTCTCTTAAATAAATAAAATGAAAAACAAATTTTAAAGATGAGTATGCTCAGAAACTACTATATTGTTTTGATTACTGTATCTTTGTAAATTTTTTTTGTCTTTTTTTTTCTTTTTAAATTAGGAAGTGTAATACCTTCAGCTGTGGTCTTCTTCCTCAAGATTCCTTTGCCTCTCTAAGTCCTTTTGATTTCATATGAACTTTGAAATTATTTCTTTTTTATTTCTGTAAAGAATACCATTGGGATTTTGGTAGAACTTTAATGTGGTCATTTTCAGTTTTATTGCTCCAGTGAATTGCTGTAACTTCTTTATTGTATTCCAGACTTCTTGCACAGCTATTTTTGTCACGAGGTAGTTGTTAAATCATTGTTTTTGTGGGGAGATCAGCACTGGGAACTTTTAATGTGCTATCCTGCTAGTATTACTCTATTACTTTGTAGTTAATTGTTTTTGTGCCCATGTCCTTGAATTTTAAAGCAGTATTATGTCTGTTTAATCCTCAGTACATTCCATATACACAATGGAATTAATTTTAAATAAAGCATTCAATCTTCAAACTCATTGCAAAGATTGTCTGTCAAGGCATTGCAAGTGTTGATAACTTATCAATAGTAACTACATAGACTGTAGGTACATTAGGTTATTGCAGATTAAAATAATCTTCTTACTACATTTCCTTGTGAGTAGCATATTTACATACATAGTTTTGAATTTAAGATTCACTACTATTAACTACCATGGCCTTTGAACCAACTATTGTTAAGTCATACCAAACACAATGATTAATGAATTAATCACTGAGATTTTCCAAATGTGGCTTTTGCAGATGTATTTTAAATGTCATTTTCTATTAAGAGCAACTTACCCAAGTTTCCTGAATCTCTCCTCCTATGAATAACATTATACACACTATACTAGTAGAAAACGATATCTGGTATTTATGTAAGAAAGAGCGGTGCTTCTCCTCAGCTCTTGGGCTTTAAGAGTCAAAATTTCACTCATCATACTCTTGGTCTCTTATGTATTATTGAAGAAAGTTTTACTTAATTGAAACATTAGAACTCAAAGGACAAGAAACATATCCAGACATGGCTTTGGTTATAACTGTAGAATTATGTGTAGGCTAATTACTCTCATTGAATCATACATCTTTGGGATGCTGTTGGGTATTTGGCATATTGTGTTTTTAAGCCAAGGGAACTATATTGTCAAATGATTTCCATATTCATAGGAATAATAGTATTAACTGCATGAATGACACTTGCCTTACTAGACTAGATGTAGGTTTTGATAATGAAAGTATAACAAGAAGACTGTTAGGAAAGTAGTTTGCTAAAGACAACGGCTTAAAAATATTCATAAAATCATTATTACTTTGAATGCTATATACAAATGTATTATATATGGGGAAACACCATACCATTTTGATTTTGATACAAATTTAAGATGTGAAACTTAAATAATAGTAAAAGTTTAGGAATGTTGTTTGCTATTTGTTGTTTATTGTCTGCCCAATGTGTGCCAGGTGCAGAACCAAGGATTTTACACATTTAATGTAATCACTACAGTTCCCACGTTAAGCAGCCTAGACTATCTCACATAGTCACAGGAAGAAAGTGAAACTCTGAGAAGTGACTGGACAACTGTCACAAGTTCAAAATCAGGTCTGTCTGTTTCACTGTATAGCTCACTCAGGTTCTCCAGGCATATCATCCTTGATTCATTTCGCCACACCTGTTAGGGAAGGAGATTTGTTTCTAACTAGCTCTTCTGGCTGAAGTTTATAAGCACTCAGGGTGACAACTGCGAAATGACATTTCATCCCAGGGACAGAAGGTCAACCTGGCCAAGACTGCCCTTAGAGCCTGTGGATCTGACATATACAGCATTTTCTTTTCAAGGTAACAATCTGGGAAGTGAATAAACTTAAGCATCTTTATTTTCAAGAATAGAGACTGATTTTCAGGAAGGTGCAAAATGTTAAGCAGCTGAAATTCTTGGGTTGATTCTCCAATGTGTCCTTCTGTTTCAGCATCTGACCCCCTATGTCTAGAACTGTGCAGCAGTCTAGACCGTGGGGGAGAGGAAGGGGAGGAATGGTAGGGGAGAGGAAGGGAGGCAAACCATGAGAGACTCTTGAATGCTGAGAACAAACTGAGGACTGATGGGTGCAAGTGGGAGAAGGGGGGGTGATGGGCATGGAGGAGGGCACTTGGGATGAGCACTGCGTGTTATATGGAAACCAACTTGACAATAAACTATTAAAAAATATATGTGTTATAATGTTTATAGAAGCTCTATTCTTAATAGCCTGAAATTGAACAAAAATGTGGTATATTCATTTACTGAAATACGTGGCAATGATAATGAACAAGGTACAACATGGCTCAAACTTCATAAATACTATGTTGAGTAAAATAAACCCAATCCAGAAGCATATATTGTATGTTATTATATTTACATAAAGTTGGAAGTAAGGCAAAGCTAATGGATAGCATTAGAAGGCAGGTTATGGTCATCTGGGAGCAGAGATGGAAGTGAGCATTAGAGAGCCCCTGATGCTCTGGTGATGTTCTATTTCTGGGCCTTATTGCTGGTTACCTGCGTGTATTTAGTTTGTAAAAAATATCAGTTCATACCATGTGACCTGTGTGCATTTCTATATGGGTGTTAAACTCCAATACAATTTACAACAATTTTTAAAAACTCATTTTTCTCTTTTGAATATTGAATTTGAATCATGTTTAGTTGACACATAAATTTTAGAAATCTATTGCATTAATGTTTCCTTATTCTTTTCCCGCATCTGTATAGCCCATCTCTCTAAGTCACTTGAATGGAAAAGGTCAAAAATGCTTATCTTAATGTGAGTCACACTATATATGATTTAAGCTGATCATGCAGCACTTTTTGTCACTTCTGGTGTGACTTCAGGTCTATTGAGAAAACTCATTTGTCTCTACAGACGTCTACCCCGTTTACTCAGTGTGGACTGGAATTCCATTCTTGGTCTTTGTTCTGTAGGAGTCTTTTATATTTTAATGTACATTTACCTCGTGGATTATTTTGCATTTCTTACATTCCGAAGTATTTCTAAGACTAAGCATGAAATTCTCGGAGCTAGATGGTAGAAAAAAGAGTCATGAAAGAGAAGAGTGGAGAAGTCAAAGTGGAAGTGTTAATACTTCTCCAGCCTCACAGGTTTATACAGAGTCAAGGTTTACAAACTGTCCCTTCTAGTAAGATGGAGGCCAGGAAGGCTTCTGAATGTAATGAATATTATCCACTTTTTTTTCCTAATGTGACAGTTTTCCATTTTTAAGTCATGAAAACTTTTCAGTTAAACTATATTGATGCCTTAATCATGTGATAAAATTTTCCTGATGTGAATGGTCAGAATAAATGGTAGTAGGACCAATAGTTCACATTTGTAGATGATCCATGACTGTTAAGATAGGCAATTGGAGGTTTTAGAGTTGAAATAACTTCTCTCTTCTTTTCCTTCTTGCTTCTTTGTGGGTCATGGCATTTCATATGTAATGCCGCCTGCCTACATGTTGCCACGAGGACTTCATTTTCTCTTAGCTCCTTAATCACTCTTGAGAATAATTGCTCTAATATAGTTTTTTCTGAATTGTATTTTTTGCTTTTTTATTAAAATTTTTGTATTTAAATCTAAGTTAACATATAGTGTAATAATAATTTCATGAATAGAATTTTGTGATTCATCACTTACATAGAAAACCCAGTGCTCATCCCGACAAGTGCCCTCCTTGATGCCCATCACCCATTTAGCCCATCCCTCCACCCAACACCCTGCCTGCAACCCGCAGTTTGTTCTCTGTATTTAAGAGTCTGTAATGGTTTGTCTCCTGTTTTTATCTTATTTTTCCTTCCCTTCCTCTATGTTCATCTGTTTTGTTTCTTAAACACCACATATGAGTGAAATCATATATTTGTCTTTCTCTTACTGGCTTACTTTGCTTAGCATAATACATTCTAGTTCCATCCATGCTGTTGCAATGGCAAGGCATCATTCTTTTTGATCACTGAGTAATATTCCATTGTATATATATGTGTGTATACACACACACACATGTGTCTATACACACACGTGTCTATATATATACCACATCTTTCTCCATTCATCAGTCGATGGCCATTTGGGCTCTTTCTGTACTTTGGCCATTGTCCAAAGTGCTGCTATAAACATTGGGGTGCATGTGACCCTCTGAATCAGCATTTTTGTATTCTTTGTATAAATACCTAGCAGTGCAATTGCTGGGTTGTAGGGTAGTTCTACTTAATTTTTTGAGGAACCTCCAAACTGTTTTCCAGATAGTTGTACCAGTTTGCATTCTCACAGCAGTGCAAAAGGGTTCCTCTTTATCCACATCCTTGCCAACCTCTGGTGTTGCCTGAGTTGTTGATTTTAGCCATTCTGACAGGTGTGAGATGATATCTCAGTGTGGTTTTGATTTGTACTTCCCTGACGATGAGTGATATTGAGCATCTTTTCATGTGTCTGTTAGCCATCTGGATGTCTTCTTTAGAAAAGTGTCTTTTCATGTCTTCTGCCCATTTCTTCACTGGATTACTTATTTTTTGGGTGTTGAGTTTGATAAGTTCTTTATAGATTTTGAATACTAAGCCTTTATTTGATATGTCATTTGCAAATACCCTCTTCCATTCTGTCAGTTGCCTTTTAGTTTTGCTGATTGTTTTTTTTTTTAACATTTTATTTATTTTTGAGAGAGAGATAGAGACAGCATGAGCAGAGGAGGGCCAGAGAGAGAGGGAGACACAGAATCCAAAACATGCTCCAGGCTCTGAGCTAGCTGTCAGGACAGAGCCTGATGCGGGGCTCAAACCCACAAACCGTGAGATCATGACCTGAGCCGAAGTCAGACGCTTAAACGACTGAGCCACCCAGGCGCCCCTTGCTGATTGTTTCTTTTGTCGTGGAGAAGCTTTTTATCTTGATGAGATCCCAATAGTTCAATTTTGCTTTTGTTTCCCTTGCCTCTGGAGATAGGTCAAGTAAGAAGTTGCTGTGGCCTAGATCAAAGAGATTGTTGCCTGTTTTTTCCTCTAGGATTTTGAGAGCTTCATGTCTTATGTTAGGCCTTTCATCCATTTTGAGTTTATTTTTGTGTATGGTTTAAGGAAGTGGTCCATTCTTTTGCATGTCGCTGTCCAGTTTTCTCAACACCACTTGCTGAAGACACTGTCTTTATTCCATTGGATATTCTTTCCTGCTTTGTCAAAGACTAATTGGCCATACATTTGTGGATTATTATCCACTTTGAGGTACTTTTAAGAATCTAGTAGCAACTTCAAGGCAATGTTTAGGGACATTGCATTTGTTAATAGAACTGAAAAGTAACAGTACTATACAGTACTATAAGCGGCAGTGCATTTACCTTCCCCAACCCCTGCATACCTGGCCTTCTTTCTTGAGCAAAGGAACTAGTAGGTAAGCTCCATTCTTTTCAAAATACTTTATGTGTCAGGTTTGCTTTAGATTAAGAATTCAAAAAATCTGCATGACTCTAAACTATAATTTAAACCTTTTTTTAAATTAGTGATCTCATTTATTTTTTAAATATTTTTATTTATTTCTAGGGGAGAGAGAGAGAGAGAGAGAGCGTGAGCAGGGGAGGGTCAGAGAGAGAGGGAGATACAGACTCTGAAATAGGCTCCAGGCTCCGAGCTGGCAGTCAGCACAGAGCCCGATGCGGGGCTTGAACCCACGAACCGTGAGATCATGACCTAAGCGAAAGTCGGACGCTTAACCGACTAAGCCACCCAGGCGCCCCAATTTAAACCTTTTTTAAATGGAAAAGTAATAAGTTTTCAGTGCCATATTCACTTTTGCTCTCTTCTTCCCTTGTCACATGTATTTACAGTACATATTTTTACACACAAGATATATGATACATCATATGGAAATATGCAGATAAATACTTTTACTTAGGGAAAAAAAGTAAAAAAGAAACAAAATCCAAATTTCCATGAATCCAATGTAAGCAAAATAGACTTTCTTCATTACCATTTTTTTCTCAAACACTCCTTGCTTTTATTCCATTACCACTGCCCTAATATTTAAGTTACTGCTAATCACGAACCCTGCCTGGTCTGGAAACTTCTATACTGCTATTCTGATGACACATGTGAAAAAAGCTACAGTCATGACCAGGGACAGCAGGGAGGAAATGCTAGTATGTTCAGCACCACTGACCTTCATTCTTAGTTTTAGGGATAAGAGTGGGGGAAAAAAGTTTACTTATTACATGTACATCAAAATTAGTTTTTAAAAATAAGCTTAAACTTCCTACCAGTTTGAAAAAAATCTGATTTCATTCTCTAGTCATCCTAAAGAATTTACATCACTACATTTCTATCTCTGCTTCGATTTCATCCTTCCTTATTCACATATATTTTTAAATATGAAGTAGTGTGTGCATTTTTGCTTGAGCTAGAGAAACTCTCAGCACATAATCGGCCATGAGAATATACACTGAGGGTCTCACAGTTAAACATGTTATCTGATGAAAATTGACAGAGTAGAGAGGAATCAGTCAAAAGTCAGCCAGGAACTCTCACCTCCATGGAAACTTGGATTCTAGACTAGATTTAAGACTTCTTGCATTTCAAAAATGACAACCATATATTCATCCTTAGCAAGATAATAGAAAGATAAGTGAGGAATTTTAAAACAGTAAGAATGTTATTGTTTTTCTCTGTAAAGGGAGCTTTTAGTGGATGCATACATATCTTTGTTAGCAAAAGCCCGGTAACGTGCAGTTTTGCAGAATTATTTAGGACACACTTTCATATACATACTGCCACCTGCTGGTAATTTTGTATATACCTGCCCATAAGAAGACTCAAATGCTGAAATTTCAAAATAATATAATTATTTCAGAACTTTGGATTTTCAATGAATTATTCTGTTAATCATTAGAAAAAGAAATTCTTATCACCATTTAGATACAAGGAAACATTGACTTTTAATTTTTTCAATATTAATTCTTTTGAAAGAAAGAGACAGANCAGCAAGCTGGCGACCAGAGTTAATCACGTCAGTGTTCCGGGGAAAAAAGAGAGAAAACAGAAAGAAGAAAAAAAGAAAGAGAAAAAAAGGGGGGGGGAAGGAAAAAAAAAAGGGAGGAGGGCACCTCTCAGGNTTTTAAAAAAGAAGAAATTTTTTAATCTGATGAAGTTCAATATATCAATACTTCCTTTTGAAATCCATGTGTTCAGTGTCAGATCTTTGAACCTTTTGCCTAGCCCTATATCCAAAAGGTTTCCTCCTATGTCTTTTTCTAAAAGTTTCATAGATTTATATTTTAGTTAATTATATGAGTTAACTTTAGCATATGGTGCAAACTTATGGTATGGTTTAGATTCTTTTCTTTTTAACTTATGTATATTCAATGCTCTAGCATTGTTTAATTATGTAATTAAAGGTTAGCTTTCCTCCACTGAATTGCTTTTGCGCTATTATCAAAAGTCTTGTGGACACATTAATGTGGATCTCTTTCTAGATTCCCTGTTGTGTTCCATTGATTTTGCTTTCATCATTTTCTGTGTTTTAGGAATACTTATTAATTGTTATATTTTTAATTGGTTTTCTTTTTATCTTTTGATAAAACCCCTTCACATATTTCTCCCACCTCTATTCTCCACCTCCACCTCTGGAAGCACCAATCTGTACTCTGTATCTATGAGCTTGTCTGTTTTTAGATTCCACATATAAGAGGGATCTTAATGCATTCTACTCTGTCTGATATATTTCACCTAGCATAATGCTTTTAGGTCTATTCATGTTGTCACAAATGGCAAGAAATCATTGTTTTTTGTGGTTGAATAATATTCCAACACACGCACACACACACACACTATAATTTCTTTTATATTCATCCATTGATGGACACTTAGGTTCTTAAGTCATTTTCAGATCTTGGCTATTGTAGTAAAGTTTCAGTAAACATGGCCATACAGGTATCCTTTTGAGTTACTGTTTTTATTTTCTTCAGATCACTTCCATAAGTGGAATTGCTGCATCATATGGTAGTCTTATTTTTAAGTTTTTGAGGCAACTTCATTCTGTTTTCTATAGTTGTTGCAGTAGTTTACATTTCTGCCAACACTGCACAAAGGGTCCCCTTTACCCTACATCCTTGCCAACATTTGTTATTTCTTGTCTTTTTGATAATAGACATTGTAACAGGTGTGAGTTGATATCTATTTAAAAAGGGGTTTGATTCAGGTTCTCATTGGGGGGAGTTTCACAAAGAGGTTGAGGGGCTTTCTTTTGCATTTCCATTATGATTAATAATGTTGAGCACCTTTTCATGTACCTTTTGGCCATCTGCATGTTTTCCTTGGATAAATGCCTTTTCAGATCTATTTTAAAATTACATTGTTGTTGTTGTTGTTGTTGTTAGTTAGTTGTTCTGTTACTGAGATGTAGGAATTGTTTTTTTTTTATTTTAGTTACTAGCCCCTTATCATATCTATGATTTGCGATTATTTTCTCCGATTCAGTAGATTGCCTTTTCATTTTGTTGATGGTTTCTTGCTATGAAGAAGCTTTTTAGTTTAAGGTAGCCCCACTTCATGATTTTTGCTTTTTTTGCCTGTGCTGTGGGTGTCAGATAAAAAAAATTACTGCCAAGACGTGCATCCAGGAGCTTACAACTTACATTTTCCTCTAGGAGTTTTATGGTTTTATGTTCAAGTCTTTCAACCATTTTGGATTAATTTTTATATATGGCATAAAATAGTGGTTCAGTTTCTTTCTTTTGCATGTGACTTTCCTATTTTCTCAATACCATATATTGAAGAGAATGTCCTTTCCCCCTGCATATTCTTGGTTCCTTTGTTGGAAATTAATTGATCATATGTGCTTGGGTTTATATCTGGAATATCTCTTCTATTCTTTGTTCTATGTGTCTGTTTTTATGCCAACATCATACTGTTTTAATTACTTTAGTTTTGTAATGTAACTTGGAATCAGGAAGCACGATGCTCCATCTTTGTTTTTTCTCATTATTCCCTTGGCTATTCAGGGTTTTTTTGGTTCCACACAAATATTAGGATTATTTGTTCTCTTTCCTTGAGAAACACCATTGGAATTTTGATAGCAATCACATTCTGTCTATAGATTGCTTTCGGTAGTATCGAATTTTAGCAATATTCATTTTTCCTCTCCAAGAGCATGGAATGTTTTTCTATTTACAGTTGACCCTTGAACAATACATAGGTTATCAGTGCTAACCCTCTGCACAGTTGAAAATCCACATATAACCTTTGACTCCCCAAATACTTAACTAGTGATATGTTACTGTTGACTGGAAGCCTTACTAATAACATAAACATTTGATTAGCCCATAGTTTATACATTGTATTTGTTATATATTATATTCCTATAATAAAGTAAGCTAGAGAAAAGGAAATATTAAGAAAATCATAGGGAGAAAAATACATTTACAATATTTCACTGTATTTATTGAAAAGAAATCTGTATAAGATGACCCACACATTTCAAAACCATATTGTTCAAAAGTCAGCTGTATTTGTGTCTTCTTCACTTTCCTTCATAAATGTCTTATAATTTGCAATATACAGGTGTTTCACCTTGATTACATTTACTTGTAGATATTTTATCTTTTTATGTAATTCAATTGTAAATGGCATTATTTTATTTCTCTTCCGGATAGTTTGTTATTAGTATATGAAAATGCAACAGATTTTTTAAGATTATTAGAGAGAGAGAGACCATGCAAGTGGGGCAGAAGGGGGCAGAGGGAGATAGATGAGAGAGAGAGAGAGAGAGAGAGAGAGAGAGAGAATGAGAAGCAAGCTCTATGCTCTGTGCCCAACATGGGGTTTGATCTCATGACCTTGGGATCATGACCTGAGCTGAAATCAAGAGTTGAATGCTCAACTGACTGAGACACCTAGGTACCCCACAACATATTTTTGTGTATTGATTTTGTATCCTGAAGTTTTACTAAATGTATTTATCTGTTCTAACCAGTTTTTGATAGAGTTTTATGTTTTTTTAAAAAAATTTATACTAGAATGTCCTCTGCAAATAACTACAGTTTTGCTACTTTCTTTCCAATTTGGATACATTTTACTTCCTTTTCATACCTAATTGCTGTGGCTGGGACTTCTGTGTTGAATACAAGTAGTGTGAGTGGGCATTCTTATCTTGTTCCTCATCTTAGAGGAAAGACTTTCAGCTTTACACCATTGAGTATGATGGTAGCTGTGAACTTATCACATATAGCCTTTATTAAAGTATATTTTTTCTATGCCCACTTATTGGGAGTTTTTTTTAAATCATAAATGGATATTAAATTTTGTTAAATACTTTTTCAGCATCTTATTGAGATGATCATATGATTTTTGCCCTTTTTGTTAATGTGGTGTTGACTGATTTGCACATGTTGAACCATCCTTGCATTCATAAAAGAAAACTTGATCATGGCATATGTTTTTTTTAACCTATTGTTGAATTTGATTTTTTAATACTTTGTTGATGAAGTTGCATGCATTTTTATCAAGGATATGCCCTGTAATTTTGTTATCTCGGCACATCCTTGTATGATTTTGGTATCTATAACACTGCCTTCATAAAATGAAATTGGAAAAGATCCCTCTTTCATTCTTTGGAAGGGTTTGAGAAGGTTTGGTGGAAGTGTGAAACTGTCTGGTCCTGAACTTTAGTTGTTGGGAGATGTTTGATGACTGATCACTTTCCTTCCTGGTAATTGGTCGTGGAGATTTTCTGTTTCATCATGATTTGGTCTGGGAAGGTTGCATGTTTCTAAGTTATTTCTGACAAAGATATATTAATTCATCTTTTGAAAAGGTTCTCATTTAAATACTGGGTGTAGTCTCCTACTGTGTATCCACTTACATAAATTTGAGAGCCATAGATGATGTTAGAAGGATGAGAGACCAAATTTGTTTCTCCATGCTCTACTGCAAGGTGTTAGACTTAATAGTAACCATATGTTCCTCATTTTCTGGGACAGTGAGGACATTATATAATTAGATGTTTTTCAATAAAGATGATCAATTATATTTATAACTAATGTCATTATAACTTTATGCCTTCAGAATATATTGTTTAAGTAAATACAAAGTAGACAACAAAATGCTTTTTCTCAGTTGGATGTCCTCAAGTTCTATTTGGTCAATACAATTATGATTTGTATTAATTAACTATTTTAAGATACAGGATTTTGGTTGTATCAGAGAAAACCTGGCTTGGGATCTCTCATTTTTTTAGTATGTCTGGAAACATCCAGCCTTATTAAATGATGCAAAATGTACTCACATTTTAGGATCAATTGAAAGCTTTGGTGCCTTTGCCCTGTTACCTATCTCACTGAGTCATTACTCCACATTTAGACAGATATTGTTTTATTCGAAGTAAACATAAGCTTTAACCTCTTAAATGGAATACTGTAATATCTATGTATTCTGAATGTGTGTATACATGGTTTATATTATTTTATAGGATCATGTGTCAAAGAAGCTAGGGAAGATAGTGTAATTCCACACGAAGCAGGAGCAAACTTCATGTACATTACTGTTACCCCTATCGACATGATATGATGGCATTTTGTAGAAGTGCACCTAATATAAAGCCCACTTCTCATATTCTCTCTCTGAGTCCATAAACCATACATTTGTGGACTCCAATTCCAGATTCTTACAAGATAAAATAAATACCATTTTAAAAGATTATATTTTTATCCATATGTTGACATTTAAGTTTAACGGCTGTACTGACTTTATAACACATTCCACATACATGTTATTTTTTCCCCAAATTTAACTTTTGCCAAGCCCATACATAGATCAAATTATGCTCTCATGTGAACTCCAAATCACTTTTCACCAGTGTGCTGAATGTTTTTTTTCTGATTGTTAATTAAACACACATTTCTTATGGAACTTCAGTGAAAGAACCACCCACTGCCACCACCACATACCACATTCCCACTGTAGAGAGGACACACATATAGACCAGGTTCAAGCCGTGTCCTCAAAATTCTTATGGCCTGCTAAGAGATTTCCACATAGGGATATACTGATAGATGTTTAACAACCAGCTCTCTGGGGAAAGAGAGAGCCTGAAAGCAAGCATTTGCCAATATTTATGGTGTAAATTCTCCTGCCATGACTGTTTTCAAGTTACCAACTTGAACATGACTTCAAGTAACTTGGAAAGAAATATGCATATTTCACTATTGCAACCTGGTAAAAGCTGGCTGCAGCACACAGTTGGTTATGCAGACATCATTTATCATGCTATGTGACAAATGATTTGATTGAAGCATGTCATAATGCTCAGGAAATAAAGAAGACTGGGAGAAGTTTGTGAGCCAGAATCAGAGAAGTCTTTCAGTAGGGCAGTCATTGGCATATGCAGCATCATCTCAGGACTTCAACTTGGTTCTCATCCTCATCTGTTTGTTCCTATTAATACATAATGGTATTTCTCTCAATTATGCAGAAGTCATGAAATGTTAGATTTACCATAATTTTTACTATTCCTTTTCCCACCACAACACATCATTTAGTTTTGAAGCCCCATTACTTCTTCCTTTCTTAAAGCATTGTTATGGGCCACCCAAGACTATGTTCTATTCATTGTGGTATCTTTAGGACCTAACACTGTCTCACAGTAAGTTATTTTCCATAGATCTCAATTGAATAAATGTACTTTTAAATAAGTATACTTACTTAGGGATTAAATAGATGACCTCATTGTTTTATTTGTTCTTAAATTATCCTCCCCATACATTTCTACTTCAGTTTTTATTTCCTGTAGCAAACAGTTCTGTTTTACCTATCACAACATTCATTCTCCTCCCTCCTAACTAACAAAGGTACTCAAGGTATCAACACTTTCAGCTAAAGGACTATATTTGTCGGCCTCTTTGTGGCTATGAGTTGGCCTCTTTGTGACTGGTCCCATGCAATGATATGTAATTAGAAGTATTCTGGGACAGTTTCAGGAAGTCTCCTTAAAAAGATGGTGGACTTTCTCCCCACTTCCTGTTTTCTTTGGCCAGAACACACGTGTAATGGCTCAAGTTCCAACAACCATGTTAGGACATGAAATACCTGAGAATGGGCTCCAATACTCACTACGTGTTTCCATCATACACTGTCTCTTCAGCTTGAGTTTCTAAATCACTTACTGTTTAAAGACTTCTCAGGGCCCCCAACAGAATTCTTGGGGATTTATGCAAGTTTTGCGGCATTTCCAGATATCAAAGTCCTAGGAATCCTGTTTGTGATTGTTGTTTGTCCTTGATTTGTAAAGCATCCCTCAGGTGTATCTCAGAAATATCCAGGTTCTCTAAGCCAAAAATGGTCACACGTTATCTGTCAGATGAATCATTATGAACAGGCCATTCTCTTTCACTTGTACTTCTCTGTCACTTGTATTTCTGTTTTCTGGGGTTAGCCTTTTTCTGCTCTACGTCACTGGAATTCACAACTCCATAGAAATATCATGAATCGATATTATACACTTTAGAAAGTTTGGAAATTTTGACTCACTTCATGCAAGAGATGTGCCCCAAAATATTATGGTATAGGTAGCTTCCTTTCATCTCAGATGTGGAAGGGCAGTCAATTAAATACAGGTAATTCTTTATAACTTACAAAGTCTCTGCCACCAGTGATCTTTATTGCAGCATCACAAGACCCAGTGAGGCAAGAATCAGCATTACTGTTTATATGTTGCAGAGGGAAGGATTGAGACTCAAGATTTTCTCAAGGAAATCAGAAGTAATTAAATTTAATACAAGTATTTTTATTCTAAGTTACTTGATGATGCCTTTTTAATATTTCCTTGGAACTTCATTAAGCCATATTTGAACTTACAACAAATGTTTTAAAAGGAAATTAGAGAACTTTTGCATTTGAAAATCAAGAGGAAACTATTAATCCCCAAATATCTATTGACTACTTTAATCATGAGCATGAGTTAAAGTATATTGCAGTAACTAACTGACTAAATATTTCAGTGGCTTAAAGCCACAAATGTTTATTTATCTATTGCTTGTAATCACATTCAGAACAAATCAGTCAGGCTAAAATGTTCCTTAAATCATCCAGAGACATCATCATGATTCTTGCCTTTACATTCACTAAGGCAAGGAAAAAAGAGTGCTACAGTGCCCTGTGTTGATAATTTCATATTTCTACCTGAAAGGGACTATCAGCCTTTCTGGTTACAGTTTACTGGCCAACACAAGGCACATAGCACCGTGGAAGGCTTATTGGTTTCCAACAATTGCTCTAACAAATTGCCACAAACTTGGGTGCTTAAATCAGCAAACAAAAATGTATTCTCTCACAATTTGGAAGGCCAGAAGTCTGAAATCAAAGTCTAGACAGGGCTGCACCCCCTCAGAAGGATCTAGAGGAGAATTTCTTGTCTCTTACAGATTCTGGTGCCTCCTACTATTTCTTAGTTTGTGGCTATATACGATATAGCCAATCTATCTATATTTCTTTATCTCTGTATCTAAACAGCTCTCCACATTTGTTCAATATGCACATGTCTTTACATGATCTTGTCTTCTGTGTCTGTGTGTCTTCTCTCTTTGTCATTGGGTATAGAATCCAACTGGATAACCCAGGATCTCTCAGCTTAAGATCCTGAACTTATTTCCATCTGCAGAAATATTTTTCAAAAATAAGGTTACATTCACAGATTCTAGGGGTTAAGGCATAGATATATCTTTTGGCCCATGCAATTACCACTCTAAGCAAGTTTCCCAAACCCTAGTCCAAATATTTTTAAGGACAATTATGGCCAATACAGAGACCTCGAAAAAGGCTAATTCAGAAGCTGTGGAAAACTGTGTTGAAGGAAAATACATCTAGAGAATAAAAGAGGGCAAGGGTTATTGCCTGTTCCAATAGTATGGTACCCTTGAAATATTTGCTCAGAGAGATTGCAGAATTGCTATGGAGCAGAGACTGCCACTTGTGTCACATTCTGCCACTCTCTAAATGGGAATGTTTATGCCATTGTAATCCTGCAGCTACATCTTGCAAAATGGATGTGTATGGGACAGATAATTTATCTTATGATTATATGTCTCCAAATCTATGGGAGCCACATCTGGGTAAGGAGAGAGACTACTGTGCATCATCATATCCCACTCAGAAATCCTGAACTGTTTTCTTTGTCTTGACTTTATGGAATTTTGGGGTTTTCTCCCTTGGAGCAATAAATTTATATTTCATGCTGAAAGGGAATTGAGACCCCTATTTTATAACCAGAAGGGAATACTATGATGTTAAGTATGTTACAAATGTCTTTTCTGAACATAGTAGAAATGTACTCATTTCCCATTCTTGACATTAAGCATGACCACACATAATGTTTGTCTAATGACATGTGAATAGAATTATCATGTGAGACTTTCAGGAATTCTTCAAGCCCCATATATCTACCTCCTTTCATAGCAACTTATCTTATTCCACATGGCAGAGGGTTTATTAGCTTCGGTTACCAAATGAGGAAGTGTGAAGTAGAACTCCCATGATGGGTATTTTCTGGAGCAAGAAATGAATTGTTGTTGTATGCCTAGAATTTTGAGGTTCTTTGCTACTGATGAATAACCTAGTTGCTTTGGATTAACAAAGCCCTTTACCAAAAATAACCTATAATGCCAATCACTATGAGATGGATAATGAAAACTGAGTATAATCATTTAATCAAAATTGTCTTCAAGACCAATTGAATTATAGATAAAGAATCTGAAACACTTCTAAATATTTGTGCTCATTATTATTTTATTAGTAAACTTACTTCTGTTTGAAGAGAAGTCCTATCTTACATAAGCCACTATCTAATGAAAAATAATTCTTTGATTCTTCTTTATCATTGATGAATCCAGTGTCAAGAAGGATGTCCCAGAGGCCATTGTGAAAACCTGTGTCTGTCTAATTGCTCCTCAAAAGTAAACTTGAAGAAAACTCAGAATAGTAGGTGACCCTGGCCCAAGCGTATTCTTGAAAATATATTTGATTAAATATGTGCAGGACTAAAATGGCATTTGCATTTTCCCATACCTAAGTATTTTGTGGTGCATATGTGACATTAATGAAACTATTTATCTCTTTATAAAATAAAATAAAATGAGTATAAAGAATGATAAAATGAGAAGTACTAGGGTGAAGAAAATTTTTTAAATTATGAAGTTTTGTTTCATGTCAGCAAAAGCATCTCAAATTTTCCATTATGGACTATGATCTCATTAAACAACATTTAAAAAAAGATTCGTAATGTTAGTGAACATATTGTGTTTAAAAACTAAAATAACTTTGTGTTTATAAAAAAGTTATCTCTTCCTGGATTTTGTTTTTGAATCAACTTAGATGGCCATGATTTTGCTTTTGAATTAACTTAATTAACAATTCATCATTAGCATCAGTTAACACTCCAAGCATTTCATCTGATCAGTGTCAGACACATTTCACTTTATTTTCACCTAAGTGCAGACACAGCCAGGGGATCAGTTTCACTGAGTTTTGAGCCAACACAGGGAAGGAAATCAATATATTACCTTTAGTATCTTCAGTTCTATTATGTGGGGTTAAGAATCATTATCTTCACGGGGTGCCTGGGTGGCTTAGTTGGTTAGGCGTCTGACTTTCGCTTAGGTCATGATCTCACGGTTCATGGGTTCGAGCCCTGCGTCCGGCTCTGTGCTGACGGCCAGCTCAGAGCCTGGAGCCTGTTTCAGTCTGTGACTCCCTCTCTCTCTGACCCTCCCCTGCTCACGCTGTCTCTCTCTCTGTCTCCTAGAAATAAATAAACATTAAAAAAAAAAAGAATCATTATCTTCAATTTGTATTTGAGGGAGCTTGCCCAACGTCTGTAGCCAGGCAAGGACAGAGCTAACATTTTAATTCTACCCTGCTTGATTTCAAAGCCCAAGTTTTTTTCTGTCTATCACATAATCCTATTTCCACAGTTGTTGAAGCCTAATATTATTCTTTCTTCCTTGATCTTGGTATTTGTCTCATTGAGATAAACCCTAAGTACTCAACTAGGAGTTTCACTCTAGAGCTCCTATAACACGGCTTCTATTCAGATGAGCAATTAATTGCAGCCTAGTTATCCTTTTGAAATGGAAATCTTAACATTTTCCCAAGCCCTCCCTATGTAAGGCCAGTGTTGTAGAACCAAGACGTCATGTTGTTGAGACTGCCATATGTTAGGGAACCATGGTGGTCCTCTGGGAGCTGGGACCTTACTCCTGCAACCCTAAAGAACTAAAGTCTGCCAACAACCTGAATGTACTCGAATGTGAACCCCAAGTTCCAGAATGAGAACACAACCAGCTGACACTTGGATTTCACTCTTGTGAGGCCCTGAGCAGAGAATCCGGTTATGCCAAACCAGTACTTCTGATCTGCAGAAATGCGAGATAAGAAATGGGTGTGGCTTCAAGCTGCAAAATTGATGGTAATCTATTACACAGCAATAAAAAGCTAATACACAGAGCATTGTACTCTCTGTGTTTACTAATGTTTGGCTTTTGCTCTGAGAAATTAACAGTTAAACAGTGTCATACATCTAACTCTAGTCTTAATACTATACAAAAATTAGAGAATTCATACCCACCAGCTTATAACGCTCTATGAATATTCTGGCTTGGCTAGGATAAATTTCAGCCAGCCACATCCCCTTGAGGACTGGCTTCGTATTCTGCTCTTTTTCATAAAGGTTACTTTTGGCATCACCTTAAACCACTTACTCTCTGCCCTCTGATTTCTGACTTCCTCCTCTTTTCTAGTAGCCATTGATGAGATTCCTGTCCTTTTCACAGTAAAGCCATAAGGAATTACACCAAACATTGTTAAATGGATTAAAATATCCGGTATTTTAAAAGAGGTTAATGATGCTGCCACTTTAACTTAGTTGTTAACATCCATGGGAATCCCTTTTTTTTTTCAATTTTCATCCAAATTAGTTAGCATATAGTGCAATAATAATTTCAAAGAGATTTCTAGTAACGTCTCTATGAGTGGAAAAATGATGGATATAGATTATGTGAGTTCAATTACACTAGAAGCAGGACTCTATATTTTCTAGCATTTTCTGTATTATGATTTAAAGCCATGTTTAACTTTCACTGAGTTTTGTACTTTTGATTAGATAGGTGTTCCTCCCTTTGATTTCACTGTGTTAACTTTTAAATACTGTCTGTCAGAATCTTGGCACCTTTCAAATGTATATTCCTTCTATCTATAACGCTCTCATTTTGTTCTTTAAATTATGCATAGCTTTTTGAATTCCTTTAAGGCCATCTGTACTGTACACCTCTGTATATCATGTCAATAGTGGAAAGTTCATCTCAAGAACATGGATGATGAACAGGACACCACAGCAGGAAAATTTAAAATAAAAGAAAAACATATTTTTTGGAGTAAGCTGTAAGAGGGAGAAAGATGTATACAGTGTAGAGAACTTTCTGCCAACTCCTCAATTTCAACTCCCAGCAGCCCTCATCTAAAATAGAAAGAATTCCTCCCCATTTGGTGTAAATTCCTTTGCAGCTGGAGGAATCTGCACTGGACACAAGGGAAGAGATAGGCATGTTTTCAAGAATTCAGAGAGGTTAGCAGGAAATTAGGAGAGACAAATGACAGCCAAAGAGTAAAGTAACTTGGCATCGTAGGAACCTGGGGAACAAATCCAGAGCAAGGAAGGGCACTTTCAAAGCTGGACAGTCCAGCCCCTGATAAATTTGATTGACACTAAAGCTATGTGTCTCCTTCACTTTTTAAAATGTGGGTCTTGCTTCGTAACTGACAACAAACAACACAGTGGAAAACTGGCAGCCCAGTTGCTAAACTGGAGTTGGGCTCTGCCTTCAGTTTAATCTGGAGTCTTGAGTAAGTCACTTAGCTGTCAGAGCCATTGGGTTGCAGATGTTTAAATGACTGCAATAATATTTACCTAACTCATAGGGGCACTTTCAGGTTTCATTAATTCTTATTTGTAAAATGTCTTTTTCTCCTTAAAATCTTTAAATGGAAAGTACTGAGATATATAAAGGAGGATTATCATTTCCTTTCAAATGATTGATTGCAAGAATACAGTCATATGCTATATGCTAGTTGTCACAAATAAGAGTCAAGTCAAAATGTAAAACTGATTATGTCTTAAATCTTGTCTATTTTTTTCTTAATAAATGTCTCAGGGTGAATGTATTACATATCTTAAATACATGGCAAGAAAAGAGGTAAAGACAACTCCATATGCACATTTATCTTACTATATTCGGTAGATAGGCATTGGTCTCAAGGTAATGGATAGTCATTATCTCAAATGTTGAAATTAAAATAGCACTTAGAAAAAAATTTATATGCCCTTGTGGTTTAGTGCATTATTTCTTTAGCAGTGCGGTGACATCTAGACATCTCACTTCAGGAGTCTTTGATAGTTTATATTTAATAGCTTTCAATACAGACACACACACACACACACACATTGCCGAGTCTTATAATAGGCAAATTACACTACTGAATATTATGGGAATCACAAAAAGTATAAGCATTCATCCCTAGATGAACCTAAATTTTACCCTGATAGGTAATATATGTAAATATAAAAAGTTACTGAAAATATGACTAAAATACAAAGCACCATTAAGTTCTAGGTGAGCACTAGAAACATTAAGTGATAATTGCCCTCAAACGCATTACTTTTTATTTTATTTTTTACTTTTTATATTTAAAGAATTTATTGTTTATTGTTGAGAGAGAGAGACAGAGACTGAGAAGCAGGCTCCAGGCTCTGAACTGTCAGCACAGAGCCATGACGCATGGCTCGAACTCACAAGCTGTGAGATCATGACGTAAGCTGAAGTTGGATGCTTAACCAACTGAGCCACCCAGGCACTGGCATTTTTCTTTTCTTTTCTTTTTTTTTAATGTTTTATTTATTTCTAGGAGACAGAGAGAGAGACAGTGTGAGCAGGGGAGGGTCAGAGAGAGAGGGAGTCACAGACTGAAACAGGCTCCAGGCTCTGAGCTGGCAGTCAGCACAGAGCTGGACGCAGGGCTCGAACCCATGAACCGTGAGATCATGACCTAAGCGAAAGTCGGACGCTTAACCAACTAAGCCACCCAGGCGCCCCACTGGCATTTCTTTCTAAAAACAACACTAAGGGGTGCCTGGGTGGCTCAGTTAGTTAAGCATCTGACTTTGGCTCAAGTCATGATCCTGCCGTGAGTTCAAGCCCCATGTCAGGCTCCGTGCTGACAGCTCAGAGCCTGGAGCCTGCTTCAGATTTGATGTCTCCCTTTCTCTGCCCCTCCTCTGCTCGTGTTTTATCTCCTTCTCTCTCAAAGAATAAATACATATTAAAAAATTTTTTAAAACAACAACAACACTAAGATCAAATTTTTTTTCCAAGGTTGATGTTATTATTTCCATGTGGAAACTGAAACTTACAGAGACCCAAAAGCTCTGGAGTCCAGAAGAGGAGGCAAAGCTGGTCTGACTTAATGAAGTGGGGCTGCCCAGGGCATATTCAGGGTGAGGAGTCCAGGCTGACAGGAACAAAGAGTTCTGAAGGGAAGTAGTAAGAATGAGACTAGAGAGAAAGGTTATGTTTCTCTCTAGAAGACTTTTTTTCTTATCTGAGCACACAATTTATCATCTATGACAATGAAGTTTGGCTTTTCATTTTTTTCAGCATTGTCTTCTTGTTTCAAGCAGAGATCCGTCACTATTTCTGCTTGATTACCGTGAGTATAATGTAGACTGGCACAGTAGTTGATGCTTTTTATCTTACTTTTCCCTCCCACTCTGCATCCATTAACTCTACTTCTTTTTTTTTTTAATTTCTTAATGTTTTATCTATATCTGAGAGAGAGAAAGAGAGAGAGGCAGGGGAAGGTCAGAGAGAGAGGGAGAACTGGAGTCTGAAGCAGGCTCCAGGCTCTGAGTTAGCTGTCAGCACAGAGCCCGATGAGAGGCTGGAGGAGATATGACTGTTGAAGAAGGATCAGACAGTGGTAACGCTGCTGGCTTAGAAGATGAAGGAATAAGGCCATGACCCACAAATGTGGGCAGCCCTTAGTAAGTGCAGAAGACAAGATGACACATTCTTCCCTAGAGCCTCCAGAAAGGGACAGAGCCAACTGGCACCTTGAATTTAGCTCAGAGAGATCCGTGTTCTGTTGCTAAACTATAGAACTGTAAGATAATAAATTAGTGCTTTTTTAAGCCACAAGTTTATGGAAATTTATTACAGCAACAATAGAAACTACAGTGAACAAAGAAACACCTTCCTTTATCCCTCATACACCTTTTTTTCCCCCTTAATTTGTGTTGAGTCAAGCTTTCTTTCACCTGCTTTTGAGTTGAGAAAATATATCAAAAGCCTTCAAATAATTTATGGGTGCCTCGATGGCTGTCATTTCAGCACCCATCTCTTGATTTTGGCTCAGGTCACGATCTACAGTTTGTGAGATCAAGCCCTGTGTCAGACTCTTGACAGACCGTGGAGAGCCTGCTTGGGATTCTGTCTTCCTCCCTCTCTCTCTCTCTCTGTCCCTCCCCTTACTTGCATGTTCTCTCTCTCTCTCTCTCTCAAATAAATAAACATTTAAAAATAAATAAATAAAAACTTTAAAATAACCTAAACATGGCCCAGGAAGTATATAAAATATCCATAGATCAGCAATTTCATTATCAACATGAAAATTGTTTTAAAAAATCTTGCTTATTTCAGGGATGAGCTAATTCTTTAAAAAACCAATATGGGACATGCTTTTGCCCAGAAAAGCAGAGTGAACTCTTGGGGAAATTTTATATTGTTATCAATTTTGCTTTAATGCCATGTATATACTTATCATTTTTTAATGTTAATGCCTTTCATAAGAATCCTTACAAAATCTATTAGAAGTCAACACAGGATTAATAGGTTTAATTTAATAATGCAATTTAAGTAAAATGAATTTTCTATATATAATCAAGAAAAAAGTGTATCAATCTAGACTAACATGGGAATTTGGTATTGTATTTCATGAATTATTTCTACACTGTATCTGTTGTGTTTACTACTTATAAAGCTGTATTGCTCATGAAATGTGGTTAATCACCCACTCATATCCTAGGAAAAACAAAAAATGTTATCCTATGTAAAAATGATGCAGCCATCTCATTTAAAAACACCAGCCGCATATTTTTTTTAAACTGTTTTCTAACGCATAACATGTCTAAGAGTGTTAGTGGATTATAGAATCTCAACATACGGTTTTTATTCAACTGTGGCTTGGCACCTTGGAGGAGCTCCACATTTGAATCAAGTAATTTGCAGCCATGGTTGAAACATGTGTGTCTCTTCATTTCTTTTTAAAAGCTGCATATTTTGTGTCTACACACAGGTACTTAAACAGCAGTCATGCACATTATTAGCAATTATGAATGAGTTTAAATGTTATAGCTACACTTAAAATGAATTTACCTATGATAATAATTTGATAACTATTACTAAAAACAGAAGTGAATATAATATTTGAAAAAAAGTATAGTGGACAGAAAACCAGGCGTATGGCCAGATTGGACAAATCCAAGTGCACTTTGTGGTCCTACCCAGAAGACCACCAAGAAAGTTATGTGGCTATCTTGGAAATTGCTAATCTGTGAGGCATGCAGGAAAACAGTGAGAAAGTCGTTATTCCAGAAGGCCTGTTTGGCTTCATTTTGACCTGTTGATAATGGAGGCAAAGAAGCCATAGAAAAACTAAGGGTCTAGACAAGTCCCTATTCCTGAATAAATCCATGAGTACCATCTACTCATTCTCTGAAACTGGATAAAACAAACCTTATTAAAGTGTTGAGTTGACACTTTAATATCATAAAAGAAGAACAATATTAAGGAGAAGACTAATAAGTATTTGAAATTTGGACCAAATTCTTAACCTATGTATTGGGTCAAATATTTTCTTCACTTAATATTCTCTTTTTTCCCCAAAGAGAGAATTAATTCCACTTAATGTTATGAAGTGATAGGCTCTCGGTATAGCATTTTTAAAATACTGATAAAATTTTATTATGGTGATACCTTCTGAGAACATTTTCTACTAATAGAAAGTTGTAAGCAACTTACCTGAAAAAATTAATTATTTATGATCACATATTTGATCCAGTTTTGGCTCTTCCACCATAATGGAGGAAATATCTTCAGAGGGTTGTCTACACAAGTAAGAGAACTCTTACCTGGCTTTTGGCAAAGTTCCTTGTATATATAGGAACAATTATGTTTCCTTGTGTCCCTGAAAACGCCATGTAATGTCAGTGTTACATAGTTGCAGACATTTGCTGTTCTAAAAACTTAAAACAGAATTTGAGTATAAAAGCTGTCATGAGAGAAATGCGCTCTTATTGCTAGAATAAACCTTAACAGTATGCTGAATCAATTATCCTTTTGGAATCAATTCTGGTATTATACTTTTGCCCAGGATATCCTGGCATATTGCATTTCTGGCTTGCTATTTAGAAAAAAAAATAGGAATGTTTACTGATTTCAGCATTCCTTTTTGTGTATAAATGAGTGAAGCAATTATATTTGGCTCTGGCCAAGTTTTAAAAAAAAGAAACATTCCATTTATCATGATAAACAGATCATATAAGTAGGGAAAGACCAGTAACAAATAGGAGAGAAAAAGCATGTTTTCAGTGCCACCAATACTTACTAAATTTTATAGGAAAAAAACACAAGGAAACAATTTGCTATAATAAAATAAGGATAAAATAAACATTTACTCAATGTACAATTTCTGTAATCTGCCATTTCCTTTCCATCTTTACTATGTTGCCCTAATTTAGATTTTTATCTTTTCTACCCTGGATTGTTGATCTTTGTCCCATGCAGCTAGAATATTCACACTGAAACATAAATTAAACCACATGATCTCCCTGCTAATTGTTTTTCCAATGGCTCTCTGATGTCCAAATCTATTACATGACCCTTCCCAAATGGTAGTTTCATTTCTTGCTACTACTTCTTTTATAATTTAGTAATGTGAATTTTATTCAGTAGACTTCCATACATACGTTCTGACAGGACTTCTTGACTTATTCATGTCCTCTGCTGGAGTGTCCTGGCTATCTATTTTCCACCTGGACAATTTTAGTTTATCTTATGAATTGGTTTAACTGGAATGGAGTTATTCTCACAAGAGTATTCATGCCCCCTTAGAACCCCCCTCTCTTGCACGTCTCTAGTTTACATTTATCACTGTATTTTGACCTCATGTTGTGTCTTTCTGTCTCTTTAGACCCCAAGTTCCCTGAAACCGTTTTTATATCCAGAACAACTAGCATGCTTGACATATAATTAACTCATAATAAATGTCTGTTAGGATGAACTAAATTAAATTCACAGAGCTTGCATTGTTACTTAAATAATGCTCAGGCAAATATTTAAGGTAGTTATGACTGAGATTATCATTCATGTTTTACACATGAGAAACACTGAGGCTTGAAGAGTTAAAGTGGCTGATTCTAAAACACACGTGGAGTTAGAGGAAATGCTGAAATTAAATTCAGGTCTTCTCTTATCAGACTTTGTTTTCTAGAACACAGACACAAATGAATTAAAGTTCTGGTCTCAAGTTTTACACTAAACTTACTGGGTGACATTAGACATGCCGTGTGAGCTCATCTGGTTTGTTTTCTCTTTTGCAAAATTTGAGCACTGAACTTGACTCTGGACTCCTGCCCTTTTGTTTAATGGTATACTGAGGCCAAAACAGTTTTTACAGAGCACTACATTACTCTGGTTTTGTACTTCTACTTACTTTTTTTCCATTATATTAATTTTTTTAAACACCTAAATTTTTGCTCATATTCAAATGATTCCTTTATGTTCATTATTGGGATATTGAGAGAGTCTACTCAATAGCTCTACTCCTGATTTCCTTAGATCAAATGAGGTATAAGAGAAGAGGTAGCAGATGTAGAAAGAAAACACTATTATTGAAACAGGCTAAATTAGAGGATACAGTTTAGTGTGTCTTTGAAATGAGCTTTCTAAGTCCTGTCTCTCAGGTTAGACTTTGGGATAACCCAAAAACAAAGGCTTGTACTGTTCTAAGTGAATAAGCCAACAACAACAACAAAAAGACAAAAATAAAAAATGAAAACAAATAAACAAAAAGCCCAGAAAATAAAACAGAAGATCTTTGAAGAGACAGTGATCTATTGATTAGCTTCCTTCAATCTACAAACATTACTATGGCAGTCACCCCCACCCAGGTAACTCACTTTCTTTCCATGGTTTAATCTATCAGTTATGTAACTGAATTAGTAACACTATATAACAAACAATGCCAAATCTCAGTAGCTCACAACACTAAGTGTTTAGTTCGCCCATCAGATGTCGGCCACATATATGCGGCTCAGCCAGGGGATTCGTTTGGTCATAACTAGATTGTTTACATAACTGGGATTTGATTGTCTATTGATTGATGCAGGATGATCTTATGTAGGACTGCAAGGATGACTGGAAAAATTCACTTGGTTTTCCTCTCTCCGTGGGTTTCTCACATCTCTTAGGCAGATGTGCCTGTATGGTTTTACCATGTGATGCCAGTACAAAAACAAACAAGCCAAATTGTTTAAGAGAGAAACAGAAATAAGCAAGTATTTTTTGAAACCTTGAATAAATTATATTCACTACAGTCCACAGAACGTCACATGGCCAAGTCTAGAGTCAATGAGATGATGTAGCTAACAGAGAGGTAAGAAGAAATGAAACCATCAATCATCTGTACATGGGGAGAAATAAGGGGCAGGAAAATACATCAGAAGCATTTAAAGAATAATCTTCTTCCTGGAAATGAAGGCTGAGCTAAATGATTATTCTCTCTCTTTTTTTCTTTTTGGAGTTTGCTTAATTTTTTCATTACAGTTATTTATTTTTTTAATTTATTTAAGTTCAAATTAGTTAACATATAGTGTAGTACTTGTGTCTGGAGTAGAACCCAGTGATTCATCACTTACATAAAACATCCAGTGCTCATCCCAACAAGTTCCCTACTTCATTCCCATTGCCCATTTAGCCCATCCTCCCTCCCATCTCCCTTCCAGCAACCGTCAGCTTGTTCTCTGTATTTAAGAGTCTCTTATGGTTTGCCTCCCTCTGTTTTCATCTTACTTTTCCTTCCCTTGACCTGTGTTCATCTGCTTTGTTTCTTAAATTCCACATGAGTGAAATCATATGATAATTGTCTTTGATTGACTTATTTCATTTAGCATAATGACTCTAGTTCTATCCACATCATTGCAAATAGCAAGATTTTATTCTTTTCATTGTCAAGTAGTATTCCATTGTACATATATACCACATCTTCTTTATCCATTCATTAGTTGATGGGACATTTGGGCTCTTTCCATAATTTGGCTGTTGTTGATAGCTCTGTTATAAACATTGGGGAATGCATGTGCCCCTTATAAACAGCATTTTTGTATCCTTTGGTTAAGTCCATAGTAGTGCAATAGCGAGTTATAGATTGTTTTGTTTCTAAGTGATTACTCTAATACACATACCAAGCACTGGTTTGAGCATTGTTTTAAGAAAAGGCAGTCATGAGCTTAAGTAAGTGTATGAACCAGTGGGTTTTTCATAGACTATATATCATGGTTTCAAATATTAGCCTAATCACTAATAGTCACCTTAAAATCCCAAAACAGACCAGGTAAGAGACTGAAGTCATTTCAGTTAAACTCATCACACCTGTTAGAAAAACAAACAAAAAAAGTTTACCATCATATCCCTTATATCATGAAGTGGTGATTACGTATGAAACTATGTCAAAATTCGGTTATGCATACAGAAATAGCTGTGTAGCTCTTGTCAGACAAAACTTCCAAGAGATAATAATCATAAAATATGGACAAAATATTTTTTAAAAACCTGAAGTCACTGGCAAGTGACCAAAGGCAAACAGAACCCAGTGAACAATAAAAAAGTAACAAAGCTACTGATACACACTGTTTCAGGCTGAGTGAACAGTCTTTCACAAAAGAGTATATACCGTACAGTCCCTTAATATGGACACTGAGCACAAGTAAAACTATCTCTAGTGGAAAACAACTGGAAGTTATTGCCTCTATGAGAATTTAGAGTTCCTGAGAAGAAGCAAGAAGGGGTATCCTAGAGCAGTGATAAATCCTCTGTATCATGATAGGAGTTAGTTTCGGAAGCATTTGTATTTGCCAAACTGTGTCACAAACTTTTTGAATTTGTACATTTCATTTATGTAGATTTTACCTAAAAACAAGCTAGAAACAGATATTGAACTCTGGTTATTAATATGCATGCTGAAGTATGGGGGCTGAAGTAAACAGATGCCTGCAATTTTGAAATAAAGCAAAAATAATGGACTCAGAATAATTGCTGGGTAGACAGATATATACTAAAGCAAATATAGCAAAAGGCTTGTTACAGAATCTAGGTAGTATGGATATAGGTGTTCTGCATAAAAGTGTTTCTCCTTCTCTGAAGGTTTATAACAAAACTATACATAAATGGAAAATGTATATCTAATATAAATTACTTATATATAAAATATTATAAATAAATGTAAAATATTTTGCCATGGCACATCAGGAGGCAATTAAAAATTGAACTCAACTGTGCCTTATTGGCTCTTGTTTCTGACTGCCGGTATAGCCTCCAGTCTCCAAAAAACACCCCTAATGCCCAAGTGTCCATGGCAGTGCCGTTCCTTACAGATAATGGCTGCTCCTGATATCCATGGGTTGCCTTGCTCAACTATAGACCCGGAATAAATTCTATATGATTACTCTCACCTCAAAGCAATGGATAGGTGATCTAAGAAGGTCCAGTTGAGAATCAATATCAATATTTTCCTAAATAGCTGTGTAAGAGATGTTCTCACTCACCTTGGATGAGGACAATGCATACAACTCTTCCCCCCATGAACAGAGCCAATATAAGAACAGAGCAGGAAAGAACCAAGAGAGCCACAGGAAATTTGAGTTGTAGTCTCACAAATGTAATAGCTTCTGGGTCCAAACAACTTTAAGCTAACATGATCTCTGTTATTCTACTTGAATAAATTTTCACAATGTTTCAAGGTATTTTCAATTATAATTTTAAGTAATCTTCAACCCAAGTCCTGCCACTATTGCACAATCCTATGCCTTGGGAAAATTAAAAAATATTCTGTCATCTAAAAAGTAACATTCTTTTGCATGTTCTCATCTTCTGCTGTGTTTGTCATTCTTCACCATGTCTTGTGGGTATTATATAGCATGCTGTGCTGAACAGAACTGACGTTTATGCCTGGTATTTTTAGTCCCATGTGTATTATCACCCTGTCTTCCAAATTCCACTTCTGTCTTTTACTTACTTGCTGCCTACTTCTTTTTTGGCTGTTCCAGTGTACTAGACATGCCAAATATGCTCAAAGACTAGGATATTATAGGGGAAAATATATTTCTCCTCTGCAATGTAGTAAGCAAAGCTGTTTGTGCTCCTAGGTTTCACAAAGACTTTACTGAAACATATCATAGTTTTGACTTCTGGCAATCTATCTGTTTAGAATTCAGGCATCAGTCCATGGGTTTTGGATCTGTAGAAAAATGAAAAAACAGACATTAAATTACACACAAAATCTCTTCTCTGTCCCAATTTTAGGGTTTCGGTATTCCTCAAAGCTTGTCATAATTGAGTCTCTTCTCTTTGGCCAAATTATTCTGGAACAACATTAAATCAGTTGTGCAAAGGGGCACCTGGGTGGCTCAGTCGGTTAGGCCTCCGACTTCAGCTCAGGTCATGATCACACGGTTGGTGGGTTCAAGCCCCGCGTCGAGCTCTGTGCTCAGAGCCTGGAGCCTGCTTCAGATTCTGTGTCTCCCTCTCCTTCTGACCCTTCCCTGCTCACGCTGTCTCTCTCAGAAATAAATTAAAAATATTTTAAAAAATCAGTTGTGCAAATAGCATTCTAAAGCTACCTGTCAGATATACCTGATATAGTTGAAATGCAGTCACTTACTGTAACCCAGATGCTTACCATGTAAAGATTCATCATCTTGAAGAGGAGTCAGAACATTATACTTCGTGGTTAACCTTCCTCTCTTTAGAGTTACTTAGCTTTGGTTTCAACCTGAGATAAACCTGTATTTCTAATTGTGTAATCTTAAGTATGTTTCACAAGCTTTAAAAGCCTTGGTTTTCTAATCTCTGTTGTCTGCATTATTTGTTACAGAGGCCGCTAACAACAGGAGGCTATCAGGCACTTAAAATATGATTAGTCCAAATTTAAATGGGTCGTAAATGTAAAATATAAATATATGCTTTTGGGAGATTTAGTATAAAAAAATGTAAAATATCTAACTTACATTAAATATTGAATTATGTGTTGAAAGTATAATATTTTGGATATATTGTATAAATTAAAGCCTATTAACATTAATTGTGCCTGTTTCAGTTTATTTTTTAAAATTGTGCTAGGCAATTTCAAATGATGTAAGTTACTCACTTATAATTGAAATAATTACTCAATAACTTAAAAAATGAATGAGCAGTGAAATAATGTTACTCATGTAATTCTATTGGACAGCATTATGCTGATAATAATAATGTATATATCACAAAAGTTGGGCATAAGAAAGCTTAAATTAGTAACTTATGAACATTTTATAAATGTCTATGAGATAAACACTGTCATTCTAAAAATAAACTTAGTGTTTTTAATAATAAAATAATTTTAATTTTGAACTTTTAATAGTGTTCAGTGTGACAATAAAGTCAGCTCTATAGTTTATTAAGCAGACCAAGAATCTCAATTCAGATTGTTGTGAATTTCCACCATGGTCATTGACGGGTAAAGCAATAATTCAGCTGAGCTATGTCTATTATTAGCATGAACTGTAGGCCATGGTAGTTTTTCTTCATTCTTAACACTTCCATGCTCACTTTTGTTCTCTCCCTCTCTGACTCAAATTGAAAGACATCAAGTTGAAAAATGGCAGGGAATTTAGAAGAATTTCTCAAAACCCAATCAATCCTTTGATTGATTTGATAATCTAGCGATACATAAAAGTGAAAGAACTGCAAGTTTGTGCATGACTGATTCAATTATTTCTTTCTTTTCAAGGGTGACATTGATTGTCTCTGTTGTAATTAATCCAAAAGTTTAAGGTTTCTCAATTGAAGAGAATTTTTTAATATTTTCTTTTTCAGTCTTCGGGAATTAGTACAAATTCACTTGATTTTTTTATTTTCATGAGTATATGTGCTTGGGATTTAATGAAGCTAGACTCCTAAGGCTCAGAAAGATGTTTTAGGCATGCTCAAGCAAAAGACAAAACACAGACATTGTTAATAAGCAATGTGTATTGCTGTTCAGGCTCTTGAAACAGAATAAGCTGTGCTTGACTTTGTGCTTTATCATGTGTGACCTGTGCCTTTTGGCTAGTCACATCTAAAATCTCACTTTTATTCTTTATAAAATAGCATCCCCTGTCATGGATATTTTATGATCATTAAATGAAAGAATTCCTTGAAAGATCTACTTACACTGGTTCCTAAAATATAATGCATACTCAATGCATATGAGTTGTTTTGTTGTTATAGTTGTTTTTATTGATAATTACGGTGAAAAATCACAGACCCCAATGTCTTCTACATTCGATATCATTGAACTATATATTTCACTAATAGTAGATTTCAAAGTAGGAGAGATGATTTGAGTTCAGCCAATCTATTAAATAATTGACCCTTTGCAAATTACTCACTCTCTGAGAACTGTAAACTAGGGTTAACAATATCTGTCTCATAGCAGTAAATGAGAACTATTATAGTAGTACTTAGTAAAGCAATGGATATATATTAGAATATATTAGGATATATATNGAGAAAAGATGTTGTTCTTTAAATATATACCTCTCTTTAATTACTGTGGGGCAATTTTTGGTCTCATGAATTTGAACCATTAAATGTCATTTTAGAAAGAACATAATTAGGAATGATATAAAGCCACATAAATATTTTTAAAATTTAAATATGGATATAGTTTGCCAACAAATACAATTATAAAGGTTTTATAGAAATGGAAATTATGTGTGGTGCCTGGATGGCTCAGTTGGTTAAGCGTCCAATTCTTGATTCTGGTTCAGGGCATGATCTCACTGCTCATGGGACTGAACTGCTCGTTGGGCTCTGCTGACAGTACGAAGCCTGCGTGGGATTCTCTCTCTCTCTCTGCCTCTCCTCCAGTCATGCTGCTTTCTATCTCTGTCTCTCTGAAAATAAATAAACTTAAAAAAAGGAAAATACTAATTATGTGATAGGTTATTGAACATCTTCTCAAATTCACAGTGTGATTGAAACTGGGATAAGTGTCAGAGGTTCCCAGTTTTATTTCATTATTTTTTTCAAACAGTTTTTGGGCAAACAATATTATTTATCAACAGCTTTTCTTCATGATATCCCATTCATAACCTTGCTTGGTTCTTACTTAAAAGTCAAAATTGCTTGTTAATGATTTTTAGGTCGGGAAATATTTTTACTACTCAAATTACTTCCTGAAGTAATTTCTTTTTAGGCCTTTGACTGGGCTTGGACAGACCAGGGTAAAGTTGTCACCAAAAGTATGTTCCACCTATGGTCAAATACAGGGAAAGTTTACCTTGGAATTTAGAGACTAAAACATTGATTTTCCTTTTAAAATGGATAAAGGTTTGGTGCAGTGTCAAAGAACTCAATGGTTCATATTCCAATTAGAAAATAAAAGTTTCAATTTGCAAAATTATATTTCAGTTTGGATGTAAAAAATGTGATATATCCAAATATATACAGAGAATGTTCCTTTTGCTTATTTGTTTTACAAATTCATTAAGCTCAGACCATCTTTCCAAATAGTTGGACTTGTAATTTATAATGCCTATGATTTAATTGTTAAAAAAAATGGATGGATAAAAAGGAAAAGAAAATAGATTACTGAAGCTGAACTTTCTTAAGCAAGGACATACTGCCTTTGTACTGCAGTGCTTTAAGCATAGTAATAATTATAATACAATTAATTATCTTATTTCAAACATACTATTCCGTATGTTTTCAAAAAATATTGGTTACATTTTTATTATGGATTTGAATATTTGAAGAGAGTAGTGCTCCAAGTATGTAACTAAATGAAAACAATGTTTACACAAAATAACCTTTGAAACATTTCTTCAAATATCCATAAAACATAAGAGTAGATATATTTTCTTGACAAAAATATTCTGTAATATTGAGATGGGTCTGTGATAAATGTAGACTTCCTGACTCATGCTCACTAAAGTTACATGGCTGTTGCGTTACAATGGCAGGAAGAGTTTCTCTCTTTCTTTCCCTTTCTCTCTACCAACAGCACAACAGCATATAACTTAAATGTATGATTTTTATACTTTCATAGCAGTAGCTCTAGTATCATCCTTGTGTGTGTGTGTGTGTATGTGTGTGCGTGCGCGCGTGCACATGCTATTCTGGTTGATACTGAAAGGCTGTGAATCAGAATTTATACCAGATTTTAGAAAATCTAAATCTAAATTTTTAGAAAAGATAAATCTAATAGTAAATTAAAAAAAAAACACACATAAAACCGTTTGCTCTCCTCCAAGATCTTAGCCCTGATTTTGACCCTCCTGATGGTCTGCCAGAAGCTGAAACTCATTCCCATCAATAATATATGCATTCTTAGCTCAATTAAATATTTTGCTTGTTTGAATAGTGAATTTGATTCATACTAACATTTGTGACACTTTAGACTTCACAATACATCCTCATAAATGATGTAACTCAATTACTCTTACCCTATGCAGCTTTACTAAATATTATTTTTCATTTAATATATTAGAAATTATTTGCAATAACTTTTGCCATATATTAAAAATGTGTTTTGAATATATCTCAAATTAATCGCTTAAGTATATGATTATTGAATTTGTGTTTAGATGATTTTGGAACTCTCACATGAGTCTATTCATACAGACAAAATATTATTAAGTTTTTGAATGTAGTTAAATAAGCACTTATGAATACTTTATTTTCTCAGTCAATTATAACTGTGTCACAAAGAAATATCTGAGATAGTGGAAAATCAGTTGCCATGGTATGCGTGTATGTGTGCGTGTGTGTAATTACTATCCATCCATAAACTTAATCTTTTCTCATAGAGGTCTCCTCTAAGTGCTCTGTTTAAAACTGTTTCCCCTAGATCAGTCTCAAACACCCTTCTTTTTAAAATATTTCCTTCATGTCTCTCATATACGTACCGGGTATTGTGTCTTTGTGAGAATGTGTGTGTATGTGTGTGGTCATGTGGCTCTTTAAAGGGGGACCAAGATGTTGCATATGACAATCCTATTCCTTGCTTCCTACCTGTTCCAAGCAAAGAAATAGAGTTCAACTTCCAAGTAATATCTTTCTAATGCCCTTAATGCATCAGGCACTTTCAGATGCTGAATATCAACAGTAAACAAAACAAAGTAGAAACAACAAAGAGCGAGATAATTACACACGTAATAATGGACATTGATTACATTCTGTTCTTGATTTATTATCTACACCATCATGAGAATACAGGTGACATTTTTAATGAGTAAATGTAATTGTGTGTTTTATTTGGCATTTATCTATGCAAAACTCCAATGTCGACATGAGGAAAGAACAAGAGAAAATGAATAAGGACAGGATGAAGGAGGAGGAAGTGGAAAAGAAAGAACACAAAGAAAAGGAAGGAGGAGAAGGGAGAGAGGGAGTTGAAGTGGGAAAGATGTGTTTTTTGTTCCATAAAACATTAGGTTAAAATATCTTTTAGTACCAATGCATAAATAGCCTTCTTGTTTTTTTTTCACATCTCTTTTCACATTTTATCTATACCCTGAATAATGCTATTCTTATATATGTTCCTCATATGTATTAAGGAATAGTTTACATGATATAAATCCACCTATTTTAAGTGTATAGTGTGATTGAATTGTGGTAAATGTATAGTCCTATAACCTGTCCCACAATCAAGAGAGAAAAATGTCTTTTCACCGGAAATAGTTATTTTGCACCCCTTTGCAGTCTTATGCCCTCTCCCAACCTACTGTAATTATTTCACAGTAATTAGTTTGATTGGATGTAGTAGAGTATAGTTAGTTGGGTAAATAGGAGTGTTATTGTTGGTCATATTGTGTGTATATGTTAACTTTAGTAGATACTGCCATACTCCAAAGTGTTTATAGCATTTTATATCCCAACCAACAATGTATGAAAATTCTAGTTGTTCCACATTTTTATCCACAGTTGGCATTATTAATCTATTAGAATTAATTCTAAGCACATTTTTCTATGCTTGCATTTCCCTGATGACTAGAGATGTTGAGTATTTTCACGTATTCATTGATCATTGTGTACCTTCTTGTATGAAGTGTCTGTTCAAATTGTTTACCACTTTTGTCTGTTTCATTGAGTTTACTATCTCTCTACTACTGAGGTGTAAGAGTTATTTCATATTCTGAATATAAGCTCTGTCAGATACATGATTTGCAATTGGAATATTTAATCCATTAACATTTGTTGTAATATTTACTATAAATTTTGTATTTGTCTACTATATTAATAGTTTTCTACATGTCTTCTGTGCTGTTTTCCCTCTTCTTATTGGCTGTTTGGGCAGGGGGTTATTTCAATATTTATTAGAATTCTACTTTAATTTTTGCATGATTTTCAGTGGTTGCAGAAAGACTACAGTATACAGTTTGTGCAGTGAACATTTTATCACTTCATGTCAAATATATAAATCTGGTCAATATTTAAGCCCATATCTGGTTTATTTCAGTGTTATTTTCTATTCTCCTGGAAATATGTCCCCTTTTATTGCATTTTGGTTCTTGTATAATCAAGAACCAAACTTGAATTTATCCTGGACATGGTTTCACAAGTTGTGAAACTTGCAAACTGAATATTTTCTCTGATAAGCTCTATTTCTTTTGTTTAGCTCACAGTTACCTTTGCTGGACTTGAACTGCATCGTCTGTTGCCTGAGTAGGAGCTTGGACCTAACTTCACTTGTCTTCTCTTTTGTTGAGATACTTTGAGACTGCCCAGCATGCTCATAATTTCAGGGTCATGCAGAGATGAGGACAAAGCTTGACGATCCAATATCATTTTTTTTCCATCTCAATATTTCCGCCACTCTTTTTACAGCCACAGTTTCTCTGGCTTCAGTTTCCTGGTCTCCTTTCTCATTTCCCCTCCTAAAGTTTGCAGAGGTTTTGTTTGTTTGTTTGTTTTATTTGTCTGTGATTTTTTTGGGTTTTTGTTTTGTTTTGTTTTGTTTTGTTTTGTTTACTTTGTGCACCTTTATTGAACTTAACCCCAGACTGAGGCAGTAAAAACTGAAATTCATTTTCTTTTACAAATGTGCATTATTCACTGGCTTAAGATGGTTTTTGCTTTGCTTTTTTGTTTTGTTTTGTTTGTTTTAATTTTGGCAGGTTTCATAGTTGTTTTCTGCTGGGACATTAGTAAAATTAAAAAAAAATACTCTTTTGAATGATGTAGTGGTTAATTGTATATGTCAACTTGACAGAGCTAAGGGATGACCAGATAGCTGATAAAACATTATTTTGGGGGTGTGTCTGTAAGGGTGTTTGCAGAAGAGATTAGTATTTGTTATCAGGAGACTCAGTAAAAAAGTCGTCTCCTCACAATTATGAGTAGGGATCATCCAGTCCTTTAAGGGCTTGAATAGAAGTTGGAGGAAGAGAAAATTCTCTTTCTCACTGAGCTGGGTTATCCATCTTCTTCTGCTTTCAGACACCAGAGCTCCTGGTTTTCATGCCTTCATACTTAAGACTGAACACCCCTGGCTCTCCTGGTTGTCTAGCTTGCAGATAGCAGATTGTAGGACATCAAAGTCTACATAACAGCCTGAACCATTTCCTATAATTAATCTCCTCCCTTAGAATTTTGTGTCCTAGACATGCATTTGTGCTTGGGCTCTTTTAGGCACTAGCTTTATGAACTTTAGTCTGGTTATATATATATCCAGATTTTAGGGAAGTGTTCATATGTAGAAGTCTAAAAATATACTTACAATAACAAATATTTCACTTAAGACATTGGTAGATAATCACTGAATGCTGAGATGGATGCAATCAGGAAGCTATTTAGAAACATTTTTCTTTTCTTTCTTTTAAAAGCATTTTTTTTCTTTATGGCGGGGAGTGGATAATAGGCCTCTTTTATATCAGGTGGTTTATACCATTTTTTTTTTTTTACCTTTTTAAAGGGATAAACTAGTTTACTATAAATTTAAAAGTAAACTATAACATAAATTGTCTGTTGGAGTCTAATATATGACGTGACTCAAATGATAATATCATTTTTAAAGACTAAGCCAGTTTGGGATTTTGAAACCCTTTGATTCTTATTGATTCATACCACCTGTGTGATATGAATCTTCTAGGATTGGTTATTCTTGGAATCTATTATCTAGTTCCATTAAATATGATATTCCAGCGTAGATGTGAGTTTTCAGACTTTGTCCTGAGTGGGATTGTGTGAGTGGATCAAAATGGCAAAAAAAAAAAAAAAAAAAATTCGTCTTTTGGAATATAGACATTTAAGTCTATTTTAAGCGCATGATAAAATAATCTTGGTAATGTACTCTGATTGTTTCACCAAAATAACCTATTTTTGCCTCTTATCCTAAATTAAAATTTTTAGGAATATGTCAAAATAGAAGGCATACTTAGATATTTTGGCTATGCAAAAGGATATCTAATTAACCAATAAACAGACTAAATAATAAACATCAAGTCAGTATTTTCATACAGAGGTCAACATAACATCCCCTTGGCTTCCTTAATCCCAATTTGTACCTGTACATTGTCTTGCTCAACTGGTTCTTTGAACACGGTACTGTCTTGATATATATTACCAGGTATCTGCTTTAGAAACCTTCGAATCAAGTTTCTCCGAACTCTGGGTTGGATATATCCTCACCTGTGTGCTTGGCTCCTTGGATCTTTTAAAATTTATCATTCACATCATGCAACTTTAAAGGGAAGAGAAAGAAGGAGATGTTACAATTTCTTTTGTCAGTGTTATGTCTCTGTAGACTTTCCTCACCATCTTTTTCCCTTCTATCTCCAAGACATTTTCTCTGCTGAGTTGTCTTTTTTTTTTTTCCTGAGTTCTGTTTTATTTCTAGGTTTTGCTTGAGTAATCCTTTCCTCTTCTTCTGAAGGTATAATTCTGGCTTACAGCCAGAACATACCTAATGTTATGAGTTAACAGAAGATTATTAACTAGGAAAGGTTTAACCTCATCATTTTAATTATAAGTGATGGCCTTTTGATTCTTACTTATAGTTTATGTGTATTACAAAGTATAGCTAATCTAGATTGAGGCTGAGGGTCCTACTTTGTGAGAAGTAACTGAGTTCTATTAGCAGAAGAATAACCTCATATATATGTTTCTAGTAAATTAGTTATATATGTAGTGTTCAGGAATTGAGGAAGGAGAACCACAACACATTTGTTCCCACTATTAGAGATGATTCAATCCTTGCTGAAATTTCCTTTACTTGGTATTCTGGCATTCCACTTATATCAAGGCTGTTCCACCTCAAACTTCTGGTGGAATACATTTATCTTATAATATCCAGTAAAATTTAAGGAATGATGTTGTATTACTAGCTTTCAAAATGTGGAGTATATAAAACAGATGCCTGAGCCACACCGATACATCCATTGTGAATACCAGGCTGTCACCACACCTCTGGCACATCTCCTACGGGCTCTGCTTCATCTGTCATTGTTAATACATTTCATTTCATAACGAAATAAAACAGAGCAGACATGCTCCTGAAAACATTTTCCTGTTTAAAGGCCTCAAGTGTGCTCCCATTATTATTGTAAGTAATTAACACAGCATTGTGGGCAGTTCCTGACTCAGAGAGCAGTCTTAATGTTTTCTCCCAGGTTATCGTATCTCTGGTATGTAGATGATAAAAGAAGGTCCACATTCCAGATAAACCTTTGAACGATCCCTTGAAATGAACATAGTCCTGTTGAAGAGAGCTGTCATTTCCCTCTCATCTCTTGGGTAGCAGGATTTGGGAGGTCGCCTTTCAAATTAACTTTAGAGGACTGCATTTGTTGCTCATATGGTCCAAGTTTACTGACTTAGGAACATGTGCTCTCTGAGGTCTGCCAGCTTTAAGCACTGACAGATCTGCAATTCCAACTCAGTTTTAAAATTCAGAATATTCTATTTTGCTTAATAAGATTTTCACCATGAAGGCAGTGGCCACCCAAATATTCAAAGAAGATAATGTGAAGATATAGCCTATGAGGTTGCAGTTTTGTTAACGTGGGATCATTTAATTCCAACCTTAGACTTTGAAAAAAATTGTTCCAGCTCGTTGAAGTAGTGCTGAAATGCTGAGAATTACAGAGAGTTTTACAAAAATACTTCACACAAGTTTATTATTTGATTAGCCCCCATTACTGTTGTTATTGACTTCAAGAATAAGGGTACCCACCTACTAACTTTTTATGAAGCTAACATAGCACTGGTACTAGGACTTGATATCATGAGAAAAGAAAATAATAAACTACTTTTGCATCCTAAATATAAATGTAAACATTCTTAACAAAATATTATAAATTGGATCAAGTAGTACGTAAATTTGGATATTCATCCCAGCCCAGGGGGATTTTCCCCCAAATTTAATGCAAATCAAAATAATAACCCTCATCAATCAAATTAGAGAGAAAGGCCATTTATAATCTTAGTAGTTAAAAATATTCTTTATAATATAAAATTTATCATAGCAGACATAAAAAATAACTTTCTTATTTTGTTAAATGATCCAAAAAATTTGTTGGTAATATATTAGTGGTGAGATATTTTTTCCTTTAGGATATAAAACAATACAAGGGTATTTGCTCTATGTGCAATTCACCAAGTATTAGAAATTAAGAATTAAAAGAAGTAAATATGTCATTTGTCATAGATGTGATACGTAGCAAACACAAATGTTTATACATAGAAAATCTAAAAGAATTTATAAACAATTAATTTCAGAAGGTTGGTTACAGGCTACAAGGATAACATAAGCAACAATTATTTTTCTATATATAATTTAGCATTAAACAATCAGAAATTGATTTTTAAATATGCTTTAATAGCATGAAGAAATACGTGATGAATAAAAGTGACTTTAATGAAAGATGAGTACGATCTCTATACTGACACCTCTAAAACATTGTAAAGATAAATTAAGTGCATGAATAAAAGACAAACCATATTTGTAGAAAAGTGTATTATTATGTCCATTAACTCCAAACTGATACACAGATTCAACCGTAATCCCTGTAAAAATTTCAGTTGGCCCCTTCGAGATAATAAAACAAGTTGGTTCCAAAGTTTATATGGTAGTAAAAAATAATCTAAAATCGCCACAATCATGAAAAAGAATTATTTATTTTCAAAGACTTTTTTTTATAAATAGTGTAATTATAAATTATATTTTCTGAATTCAAGGTTTACTGTAAAGATACAATAGCCAAGATAGTGTGGTGTTGGTATATAGGTGAGTAAATAAATCAATGTAACAAAACGAAGAGTTCTGAATAAACCTACATATATAAGGTCAACTGTTTTTCACAAAAGATGTTGAGAAAAGTCAATGGAGAAATGAAAATGTTTTTAACAAATGCTACTGGAACAAGCAGATAGTCATGTAAGAAAAAAATTATTATTTAGTTCATCTCCCAAAATTAATTTGAGATGGGCTATTGATCTAAAAATAACACCCAGAACTATAGACCTAGAAGAAACACATGAAAATGTCTTCCCCTAACTTTAGGCTTGAATTAGGTTAAGGTAAGGTCACAAGAACCATAAACTACAAAAGAAAGAAAGTGATACAGTAGAGTTTATTAACAATTCTCTGACCGTCAAAAGATGCCATTAAAGAAATGAATAAACAAAGGACACACTTGGGGAAAATACTCAGTCATATATATTAAAGGATTTGTATCCGAAATAGATTTAAAAAAAAAAAAAAACCTCCTACAAATTACAATCTCCAAAATGGTCAAAGTCTTGAATAAATACTTTGCAAACAGAAGACATAAAAGAGCAATAAACACATGAAAGAGTGTTTAGTATTAGTCATCAGGAAATGCATATTAAGATTACAGTGTAGGGGCACCTGGGTGGCTTAGTCGGTTAAGCGTCCGACTTTCGCTTAGGTCATGATCTCGGGGTTCGTGGGTTCGAGCCCCGCGTCGGGCTCTGTGCTGACTGCCAGCTCAGAGCCTGGAGCCTGTTTCAGTCTGTGACTCCCTTTCTCTCTGACCCTCCCCTACTCAGGCTGTCTCTCTCTCTCTCTCCTAGAAATAAATAAAACATTAAAAAAAAAAAAAAAGATTACAGTGTAATACCACTTCTTACCCAGTAGGATGACAAACAAAAGTTGCTATTGTCACCAGCGTTGAGGAGAAATTGAGTACCTCATACTTTGCTGCTGAAAATGTAGACTTGTCAAATACTTTGGAGAACTGCTGGTAGTTTCTTATAAAACTGGATACACTTTTACCATATGACCCTGTATGTACCAAAAGGGATGAAAATATCCACACAAAAATTCATACATAAATATTCATTTTACCTTCATGCATAATAGCCAAAATTGGAAACTCAAATGTCCATCAACAAGAGAAAGAATAAGCAAACTGTGGTATGAACTAATATAATATATTAATACACTATATAATACATGGTATGATATAATATTAGTAATATACTGAATGCTCTAAAATTAAAAAACATGAGCTGTTGACCACTCAGCAGAAAGGAAGAATCTCAAACTATCATGTAAGCAAATGAAGCCAGGAACAAAATAGTGCAGAGTGATTTCATTTCTCTAAGTTCAGATGCAGAAACAAACTCATCATGATTTTAGTGATTTTGATGACACGAGAGGACTTTCTAGGTGCTTGGTAGTGTTGTATATTTTGATTGAGGCGTTGGTTTCACTGATGTATGTATTCATCAAAACTCATTGAATTGTTAGAATCTGTGCTTTTAATTGCAGGTTAATTGTATCTCACTGGAAATAAAAAGAATAGCATACTCTGTAGAATACAGATCACCTGGTTTATAAAATTGAACTGTCCAACACTGTCTCTAAAAAAATACTCATGAACATTTTTATATTGAATTTGTGCTTAAATTATAAAATAACAGCTTAAATTGCTACATTTTCTGTTTTTATATATATTTTATATTTTATATATATAAACACTTGTTTTCTCAAGTTGTTTCTCTTTGTCATATATATGCTCCTATAAAAGGTAAATTTGAGGAGCACAAAAAGGTAAACACCAATACTACAAATCAGGAAAACAAAGGTATATAAACCAAAAAACTCCACCATTAACCATTTGAAGGATACTTTTCCAAATCACTCTGAATATAAGGCATCATAAAAACTACATTCAGATAAAAATATATTGCTTCATTAAGAACAAAAGAGAGAATAAAATGAATCGACTTAACCCACTGTTTGCCTAAATGAGAATATATAATCGGAGGTAACTTTTAAATGAGTAAAGGCATTATCTAAACAGTATCTTGGCAAGTTTGCTTTATGGTTAATGGTTCCACTAGGACATTTGAAACTACGGCTCATAAGTCTTTAAGTCTCCATTTTTCCCTGACTTAGAGACTGGTCCACTCTATGAATGTATTACATCTTTATCTGTGGCCACTCTGTCTTAGTATCACTTCGTTACATTTATTTCTTATCTGCTGAAGTTTTCCAGGGACCCCTTTTTGATCACTTTAATAGTCTCCCTCGATGAAGTCATCCACAACCACGGAGTTAGCAAACACAGTCACTGAGGGTCCATGAGTGTATATTTTAAATATAAATCATTTCCCAAGATTTGGAGTCAGCCTTTTAATGATCATAGACATTAATAATTCAACATGTTCACAATCAAACCAACTGTCTATCTTCCTCCCCACATCTGCTAACAAATCCACCTTTTGCCTTGAATAGAATAAACAGACATTATACTAAACAGACATTATACTAAAGAATCTTTCCAATTTTTCTGTTTCTTACACTTTAAGAAACGCACACCAGATCATTTTATTTTATTTTCTAAATTTCTCATAAATAAACTCTCATTCTCCATAGCTACTGCTACTGCATTAATTTAAATCTTCAAAAGTTCTTTGCTATTCTTGATCAATGCACTGATAGTGCTTTTTCTCTTAGTTCTGATTGACTATCAGGGAGATCTTCTTGTAATGGTAAACTTCTAAGGTCATATCCTGCTGAAATAATCATACTAATACTCTTCTAGTTAGGTTCTTCCTGCGCACTATAAGTCTCAGAGCACGCATTGTTTTCTCAAGGGTGCTAGTATTCAAATTCTTCCCCTAATTCTAGCCTAGGAAAGGTGCCTTCCTCTTTGATCCTGTAACATCCTTTACATAGCTTATCAAAACATTTATTATTCCCAATAATTTTTTATTTGTCTGTCTTTGCTTCCTGACATTGATCTCATTGATGGGAAAGATTTGTTTTTTCTATCTCTTTATACTCAGCAATTAACCCTGGACTTGTACACAGTAGGTGTTAGATATTTTTGAATAAATGTCTTACATTTAAACTATTTCTCATACTAAGCATAAACCCATTTAATACAATAAGATTGACAGTGACTAGATAATTTAGACTTGCTTATTGAATCCATTCATCATTTCAACAAACATTTATTCGGTGGCTCTGTGACATGCAGCATGCTTCATGCTTTGCGTCTGTGATGAATTAGGCAAGATCTCGACTTTAAAAATATTTTATTCCAAAAGAGAGAGATTCATTTAAATAACAGGAGTTACTAACAAAGAGTTATTGATTATTTTAGAACTGTAGTATAGGTAGTTCTGGAGTGGGATGGGAGATTGTTGGAAAAAAATCTTCACTTCTGAAATCAATTTGGAGTAATGTGCTGAATAGAGAGAGTGTACAATTTGTAGAGTACGGCTTTGAAATATAAGTAGCAGTTTCAGCAAAGTCATGCAAGTGTGAAACATCTTGACATTTAGAGGAGATTCATAGCAATTCAGGATGGGTAGGGAAGAGAGTCAAATGAACGTTTCTGCAAGAAATGAATCTGGCAAAGAACAGTCTGAGTTTTCAGGCTCATGTATGCTGTGGGAAGAATGGTGGGGGAGGAAGGAATGAAGAGGTCACATTGGAGGAAAAGAAACAAAACTATGCAAGATAAGGAATGGAGAAGTAGGTAACACACTGCAGAGGCCAGGATGGTAACTGAAGCCCTGGGAAGGTTGGACAGACACAGTAGGGGAGATGTGGGTGGCTCTGTGGGACATGCCAGACACAGAGAAAGAAGCCAAAGAAGAACTGAAGCACAGATAGGGTCAGAACAGAGTCAGGCTCAGATACTATGCAGACCAGAATTCTGGCTATCTTCTTTCTTTTAAGCATATGCGTTTTATCTGGACACAGTGAAATGTGTTATATTGTTGGACATGTGACCGTATTCATTTTTGTTCTGAAATGGAAGTCTGTCATAGAAATTTCATTAACAAAACTTATTCTAAGACACTCATTAATTTTATATAATCATTGGCAATTAGCATATGGATGTATTTAATTCTTGTTTTGTTTCTAGTAATTTCTTTTTCCTCTGACTTTTTATTTAGAAATTTCAAATTGATGAGAAAGTTGATAAAATTGCACAATTCAGTATTATCACCTTTCACCTAAAATCATCAATTCTTAACCTTTTATAAGGTTTAGTTTTTATTCTTTTTCTATTTGTATGTATCTTTTCAGCCAAACCATTAGAAAATGAATCGCAGACTTTGACATTTCACATCTCAACATTTCACACTGTACATCCCAAGAATAAAGAAATTCCATGGTTCGCCAATACCATATCATAGTAAAGGGTGATTCCTGATTTAGTACAATAGTGAAATAGTTATTTGCAATTTTCACCTTTAGTTATATTGCTGGTCAGATTCATCAGGTTCCCAGGTTCACGCCTAGTAACTTCTCATCTTTACTTTCTCACCAGAAATGTACCCTCAAAGGAACTTTTTCTGATTACTCTTTCTGGCATAATCCCCCACTCTGTCACTTCTTTATGCTCTGTTTCAGTCACCTACTTTTTCTCTCTTCTTACATTTGTTTCCTTATTGTATATTCTTGTTGTATAGCGCAGGTACATTCTTTTTTCCTTCTTATTAGAATGTAAATTCTGTGCAGACAAGGGCTTCGTCTTATTCACCATTTTGCATCAGGACTAAATTGATTTAGCTCAGGGCCAAGATTTAGGAACAGTTCCCTTCTAGTTTCCAATTTACAAGTCTCCTTACGTCTCCATCCCTTTTCAATTAAGTAAACAAAACAGGACCTTTGTATCTTGTTTTCCATTTTCAGAATTAAACTGATTCTGAACCATGACATGTAGTAGATCTTTTAATAAAAATCAAAATATTCTCATATATTGGTACATGATGAAGTGGTGAAAATAATTCACTTTACTATGTTATTTTTAATGAGTTCGTGTAAATTAAATATCAGGAGATAGTCAGACCACAGATGTTCTTTGTGTCTGCTAGACATTAAATCACTGTATTTTGAATTTTCTTATGTAAACACTTAAATTTTGTTTGGAACATGTTCAGGTAAATAGGAGCACATGGATCCTATTTTCCAATGCAGAACTATTTGGAAAATACTTCTAAAGGACCTACGCCCAGAACCCTGATCACTTTCCATTTTGTAATCCTATAAAGTTTGAAGTATTTCCACAATTTGCAATTGTTGTCTGTAGCTCAGTAGGGTTTAAAATTAATGTTGCCTCTCATATTTGTTTTTATAAGCACCTGAATCTGGAAACCAGTCAAAGGATACTTGTGCTCACCGAGGGGGAAAAAAACCATCTTGATTTAATTTAGCGTTTCCATGGCCTAAAACACCCAGCTGGTTGTGCGGTAGGGTATCATCCCACATGCACAAAAGCTTAGTGCACTCAGGCACTTAGGCGCCATTTCCTTTTGCACTGGACGGCAATCCGAGATGACCAGAACTTGATCACAGAATTGCTGAATGAGGATTGAACCAGTTTCCCTTGGGCACTATTGCTTCACATGTGAAAGCCCAGAAAAGTAAATTAAAAACCCATCATTTTGTCATTTATTCAGCAGGACGTCATAGTTTGCATGGTAATCAGAAAGCTTTTAATTTTTTTGAGGCACGTATTATTTTATCACAGGCTTTCAAAATTTTAATCTCCATCCCCTCTCAGTCTTTGTCTCTCATACACTCACAGACAGACAGCCTCACGCACCTGCATGTACTCAACATAACTGAAAGTATTCACTCCTCCTTCTCCTTCTTTCAGGTAAGATTAGTTGGTTCATTCAGGCCAGAATATGCCAATAGGCTTCATCCATTTTGATATGTTGTTTGAGCTACATTATTAATATTGGTAGGGAAATGCTTTTTATAAGTCACTGTGCTTGAGGCCGATGAAAGCAAAGAGATGTCACTAAGAAGATAGAATTTCTGTTTACAGGAGTTCCATCATACTTATACACTTCCAGGTGCTTCAGTCTCTGCTGAGGTTATTCAAAATGTAAAGTTCAGATATTATTTTGGACAGAAGAATCTAGCTGGCCCGTCTTTTGTAAGCATGATTGTATGTTGTACTAACATCTAGACAACACACTTGTGCCTAGTATCAACTTTACTAAGTGTTCCAATATGCTTCTTAAAAACTGTTACAAGTCAAGTGCCTGTGTGGCTCAGTTGTTTGAGCATCCGACTTCGGCTCAAGTCATGATCTCACAGTTGGTAGGTTTGAGCCCCGTGTCGGGCTCTGTGCTGACTTTGCAGAGCCTGGAGCCTGCTTCAGGTTCTGAGCCTCTTCCCTCTGCTCCTCCTCTGCTTGCCTTCTGCCTCACTCTGTCTCTCAAAAATAAATAAATGTAAAAAATACTTTAAAAACTGTTAAAAGTGAGATGGTAATATTTACAAAAGTAAACAAATAATACTGATACTGATAATATTATATTAAGGCCTTTATGAGAAGAGTCTGTTTTTTTTTTTTTACATATACAACCAGTGTTGACAAAATTAAGATGGAGATCATGAGAATATTTTGCTACACTGGGTAATGAAGAACTACTGAAAATGTGTTTTAAATAAATAAGAAATACTCTTACATTTCCCTCCTTTTTTTAAGTTTATTTATTTATTTTGAGAGAGAAAGAGAGAGAGTGCATGAGCAGAAAAGAGGTAAAAAGTGAGGGAGAGAGAAAGAGATAGAGAGAGATGGAAAGAGAGACAGAGACAGAGAGACAGAGAAATCCAAAGCCGGCTCCACACTGATAGTGTGGACCTGGAGATCATGACCTGAGCCAAAACCAAGTTAGACGCTTCACTGAATGAGTCACCCCGGTGCCCCCTCTTTTTTTCCTTTTTATATTTAATTGCTTGTTTTTACTTTTCATCTCCCTGACTCATTTATTTTGCCACTGTAAGTATGTATCTCTTAATCCCTTTTATCTGTTTCACCCAGCCCCCCACCCACCTTGACTTACCAGTTTGTTCTGTTTTTAAGGGTCTGTTTTCTGTGTCTTTTTTTCTTTGTTCATTTGTGTTTATTAACATTTAGCACTTAACATATATACTTGGTGTAGACAGAGATAGGAGTTGGCTTAGTGAGGATGGAGGTCTTCATTAAGAGAATAAACCCATTTTCTCATGGTTAGGCATGGCAGGTATCTGATATCTTTTTGTTGACTTCCAGGTCAGGGAAAAAAAAAAAAAAACCTGCCTCCAAATTCTAACTCCTTGCAGAAGCAGTGATTCAGCTGTCAGCAAATTAGGAGAGAGAAAGAAAGCCCCTTCTGCCACTGCCAGCCATTCAGTTAAGTGATTGGCAGTATATACCTTGCAAGCAAATAGCCATTATTGACTCTTCTGTTTCTCTTCCTCCTGGTAACTAAAGCCTGACATTTTTTTTTTGATGTTTATTTGTTTTTGAGAGAGAAAGAGAGAGGGTGTGAGCACATGCACGCGAGGCGGGGTGGAGGGCCTAGAAAGAGGGAGACACAGAATCTGAAGCAGGCTCGAGACGCTGAGCTGTCAGCACAGAGCCCGACGTGGGGCTCAAACTCACAAACTGTGAGATCATGACCTGAGTTGAAGTCAGGTGCTCAACCGACTGGGCCACCCAGGTGCCCCTGAAACCTGATATTTCCTTAACTAAGTAAATTTTTATTTTATAATTATAAATAAAAAGTTTAAAGTGCCAATATTTTGAGGTTAATCTTTTGAAAGTCATGCATCTTTAGAGCAATCATCAATCTTACATATCTGATTAAGGAGAATATGAATAAAGCCTGAGAGCATCAGTTGTCAAGTTTGAGAAAGAGATAGAAGTGTCATGACTGACAGGTTCTTCTTCTTTTCTTTCTTTCTGTGTTCTACATTGCTTCTATTACAGCAAAGGGAGGAAAACAGAAATTTTTATTAAGGCTATCTTGGTCATGATGACACATTCAGATAGCAGCTTGTCATGACTCATGGACAAAATGCTCATGGGCAAGACTAGAAGGAGTATAGCACCCAGTAACTATTGTATTTCATATATCCCAGTAGCATTCTTAACATATTTCTTTCTCAATACCATTTTCTCAGAACAAGAGATATTCAAAGAAAAATATCACTCTTGCCTTTAAAGAACCCAAAGTCTATAGGATTTAGATCTGTGCTGTGTTAGAAGCACCTCCAAGGATAAAAAAAAAAACTGGAAGAAATTAACTGTGGGACAGATTTGAGTCTGGACTAGAGTCTTGTGTCTCTTGATACAGGATCTGAGGTGGCCTCTCTGACCCTCACATGTAATGAGAAAAAAAGGTATCTTCCTACTTTTCTTGATTGGTACAGTTGATCAAATGAGATGATGTATGTGGAATTATATTGATCACTTGTCAAAATTTAGGATGGCAAATTTTGAATTTTGTTTATAAATCAGTCAAAGGTAAACTCTTAAATTTGTTCCTGTGAAAATTAGAACTATTTCCAGTGGCATTCATTTGTTGAGATTTTATGCATTGTTATAAACAAATTCCCATTTGTTTATCATGATTGTGTTCAGAAGAAAGAATCTGCAAGTGAACCAACTTGTTTTTAACTCAGGTACAATTATTTAAATTATCTATGAATTGAAAGCTATAATTTCTGCATGCTACCCAATTTTTATCCAGACTTACTCTTAAATTGCTGAGTTACTTTTTATAATTTTATAATTAATCTAAAATAGAAAAGCTGAATACAATAATCACACTCATGCTAACAATAAATGTTTACACCATAAAAAAGGAGCCTTGTTTTGTCAGAGGATTTTGACTTAATAACTTAGTGACTATGTATCATTTGAAATGGTTGTTTATCAAATGAGGGCATTCGACTAAATCTGAAACATTCTTCAGCTCCAGAGACTAGATCAAATTATTCCAGTGATATAATCTAATCATGCATATAGCTTTTTTAAAATTTTTAATATTTTTGAGAGAGACAGAGCACGAGTAGGGGATGGGCAGAGAGAGAAGGCGACATAGAATCCAAAGCAGGCTCCAGACTCTGAGCTGTCAGCACAGAGCCTGAGATGGGGCTCAAACCCACCAACTATGAGATCATGACCTGAGCCGAAGCTGGACGCTTAACCAAGTGAGCCACTCAGGTACCCCATGCATATAGTTTTCTTAATTTTAATATTTTTTCCTCAGTAGTGGTTCTTAGACTTTTGCTACAACTTACCATCTCATAAACAGCAGCAACCTATTATCATGTACAATTCAGTACTCATGTAAGATTAATGGAAGAATTTAGAAATGGTTAAGTCATGCAATACCACCGTCTTATCTTTTGTGTATTTTAGAGCATAATTTATTTTGCATGATTATACTATAGTCCTATTTCTGCTGGTAAAAGTGTTTCCAGTTCATAGGAGAGAATTAAATATGTCAGTGTTTTACGGTCTTTTGTTATGGGTATGAAAATCCCCAAAGAACACTATAACTTCAGGTGCTTTTCCACATTAATACTGGTCCAGATGATCTTTAAAATCTATTCCAGCTCTACATTTCCACAATTACCTGATTCAAAACCAGATATAATGTAGCCAAAGCCAAAGTGAAATAAAACATGAATATAAACTTTGAATTAAATTATTACTTTCAAATTGTTTGAAGTAGAATGTATTTTAGATTTTACTCTTTCTGTTGCCTGATGCTTAAGAAAGATAACTAAATGATGATGGGTGCTTATTAGTGAGGGTCAATCAAGGTCTGGCCAGGAAAGATACACCAGTCATTTTAATAGAGGGAAAAAATTAATGTAACATATTGTTTGCAGGTAACTGGATAACTAAAAAGGCAAATGGAGAACACTGAGTTATCAAAAGGGAAGTTCCTGAAGGAAATAGTTAGCACTGGTGGGGCCAGGGGACCCAGGAAAGGGGTGAGGACCAGACGGCAGCCTGGAATTTGAAAAAGGGATCCCACCCTTGGTGATGCACCCCTGACTTTTGAAGAGAGCTGGTACACCAGACAGTCAGATGGGGACCCCTGCACCTCTGATGCTTAGACTCTGAAGAAAGGGCACCAGCCCATTGGTACAGGTATTTATTTATTTATTAGTTTTTAATTTTATTCTTTTTAAGTTTTTAATTCCAGTTGGTTAACACAGTGCAATATTATAGTTTCAGGTGTACAGTATAGTGACCCATCACCTCCATACAACACCCCGTGCTCATCAAAAGTGCACTTCTTTATCCCCATCACATATTTAACTCTCATCCCTCCCCACCCCCCCATAACTCATTTTGCTCTCTGTAGTTGACAGTCTGTCTCTTGGTTTGTCTTTGATTGACTTATTTCCCTTAGCATTACACTGTCTAGTGCTATCCACGTCCTTGCAAATGGCAAGATTCCATTTTTATGGTTGAATACTATTTCATATATCACTTCTTCCTTATCCATCGATCTATGATGGATACCTGGAATGCTTCCATATCTTGGCTATTGTAGATAATGCTGTTATAAACATCAGGTGTATGTGTCCCTTTGATTTAGTATTTTTGTATTCTTTGGATAAATATACATTAGTGCACTTGCTGGATCACTGGGTAGTTGTCTATTTAAGTTTTTGAGGAACCTCCATAATGTCTTCCACAGTGGCTGCACCAGTTTGTATTCCCACCAAGAGTACACAAGCCAGTTCCTTTTTCTCCATATCCTCTCTGACACCTGCTGCTTCTTGTGAGGTTTGTTTTAGCCATTCTGACAGGTGTGAAGTGATACCTCATTGTGGTTTTAATTTACATTTCCCTAACGGTCAGTGATGACGAATGTCTTTTTTTAAAGTTTATTTATTTTGAGAGAGGGAGAGGCAGGGGAGGGGCAGAGACGAAGGGAGAAAAAATCCCAAGTAGGGTCCACGCCATCAGCTCATAGCCCAATGCAGGGCTCGAACCCATGAACTGTGAGATCATGACCTGAGCCGAAACCAAGAATTGGGTGCTTAACCAGCTGAACCACCCAGGTGCCCCATGAATATCTTCTTGTGTGTGGATGGGTTTTTCTTAGGGGACATAATGTGGTGCCTTCTGGGAGCAGGAAAGACAATTTGCAAAGTGGAACAAGCTTTGAGCTTCAACAGTGGTGGCCGGAAAGAGTAGGAAGCAAATGAGAAGACTAAGTCCTTTCTGTCTTCTACCCTTCTTTCCCCCTCTAGTATACCTCGGGGGGAGCCAGCTGGTAATGAGAAACGTGGTTCTCAATGCCCAGGCTTTCTCTCACAGAGCAAAATGCAGAAGGGAGGATTTGAGGCTGAAAGAAAATAACGTAATGACCAGTACAATGCGGAGACAATCATAACTTTGACTCAGAGTAGGAGTAAATATTCAAAAAACAAAACTAGGGAAAAACCATGCTGAATTATAAAAACAGAGATTGCATTTTTCTGAGGTTCATATTTCTACAAATGGACTTCAAATTATAGCATATTTATTTTATAGAAGAAAAGGTCTAACTACATTATTATAGTGAACGAGCATTTATTTATTAGTTAGAGCTAAATAACAGCCATTGAATGCTACCAACTCTTTTTATTAAATAAAAACTGAAGCCAGGGTACAAAGACAATTCCCCAGAGAGTTCACATACATTTACATGTAAATACAGATGGTTGAACAACTTTTTTCCTAAACTTGCTAATTTTATTTTCCATCGTGGAATATTAGCGGCTAATGGGCATAAGCTTACAAATTTTATGCCAGTAAGTTATTTTGAGAATCAAAACCTAAAATACACAGTAAAGCAAATGCTTCTAAAAATAAATGGCCAATTTAATGAAAACCAAAGAAGAACATAGAACTTCTCTCATGACAGAAGAAAAGAACTATTGTAGCAGAAACCCAGTAAAATAGCTACTTACAATTGAGGTGACTCTATGAATGCAATAAAATTTACAAAACCTTGTTGTACAGCACATGGAATGTTCCCTTCACTGACTGGTTAATTGACCCACCCAATTATTTTTCACTACTAGAATTGATTGACTAATTAATGAAAGTGCCTCAATTAGTTATTTGGCATTATGTGACATAACAAAATTTATTGAGATTTATTATCTATTGTGTAACTAATACTAAATTAATACAATTATCAATAAAACATAAAAGTTAAAGTAGAAACTGTTTACCAAAGGATTCTTGATTTTGAGTAGAAGAAATACCTGTAAGTTTCTTTTTCCACTTTTACATAACTAGTTAAGATATTAGATATAACTACCGTTCATTTTACCCCCCCAAAAAAAAAAAATGGAAGAGACTGTGCAACTCTTCACTCAACCACATTATAAATTTTAACCCAAACTACTTTTGTAGAAAAAGAAACCCATTTTATCTTTTTTGTTGAAATATAATCTTTTTACTATTTATAATGAAATTTCATTGACATTGCATTATTTATTTTTATGTATGATTATGCAATTGTTGAAGTTTTAGTTAAAAGAGATTGGTATCTTCATCTTTCTGGTTTAATTAGTTTTTGTAGGATGGTGCAAAATTGCTGAATCAACTTTTTCGTGCTACCAGCACTAATGTAACACTCAGATAACTAGAAAAAAATTCCACGTTGTGTGTATAGAACATAGCCTTGAACCTAGATTTACTAGATTTACTATTAATTACAATTAAATTAATGACAGTTTTCATGATTCAATCATTCATTCAGTAATGATTTTCAAAAGTTCTTAAATTTGTTTATTTAATTTTAGAGAGAGAGAGAGGTAGCACGAGTTGAGGAGGGACAGAGAGAGAGGGAGAGGATCTGAAGCAGGCTTCAGGCTCACAGAGCCTGATGCGAGTCTTGAACTCACAGACCGTGAGATCATGAGCCTAGCTGAGCCGAAGCCGGAGGTTTCACCGACTGAGCCAACCAGGCGCCCCTCAATAATGCTTTTCAAATAACATCTATGCCGGAAGATGTGGCACTAGAACTTATAAGTCATTTTAAAATGTAGAAGTCTAGACACCACGCATTCCAAGTTTTCTAAGACATATCAAATTAAAATAGTTTGTCTCTACCTCAGAACTATGTATTTTAATTTTTGGCTCATAATTATATTTTCCACAGTACAAAACTTAACTCTTGCCCTTGAGGTCCTTACATGTTAACAAGGGCAGTAAGTTGTGTAAAGTAGTTAATGTAGAAATGTATTTTTCTAGAGCAACAAGGGTAGAACAGCTGAGCTCTCATTATCTTTATTATAAACTAGAATTCTTCTACACACAGGAGCTCCTGGGTGGCTCAGGCGGTTAAGTGTCCGACTTCAGCTCAGGTCATGATATCACGGTTTGTGGGCTCGAGCCCCGTGTTGGGCTCTGTGATGACAGCTAGCTCAGAGCCTGGACCTGCTTCAGATTCTGTGTCTTCCTCTCTCTCTGACCCTCCCCTGCTCACGCTGTCTCTCTCTCTCAGAAATAAATAAACCGTTAAAGAAAATTTACTCTGACCCTCCACTGTTCACGCTCTCTCTTTCTCTCAGAAATAAAACATGAAAAAAAATTTTAATTAAAAAAAAAGAATTCTTCTGAACACTGTTGTGGGAATGTATTGTTTAGTGAAATTTCCATTGCGATTGCTGTGACATTCTTTATTGTCCCAGAACCTGGTGGCTGGCCTTTTGTGAGCACAAGTCATCTGTTTAGTGATATACCTCAGGGGCCTATTCAAACTTCTCTGTATAATAAGTCAGTAGACTTGACAGTTAATACTGCTTTCAGTGGCTGAATGTAGCAACGTTGTGACACCTGCAAATTCCTGGGATATTGTAAACTCAAAAATCTAGACGGGCAAATTGACGTCCATTATACATAATTATAGCTTGAATTCCTGGCTACCTTTCTGCATTCAGAGAGAGCAGCTGTTGTTGCTGTGTGTTTTGAACCCTTTGCTGGGGTATAAAAGAATAATTGTCTATCACAGTTATTGATTTCTGAAACAAACATGTTCTTTCAAAAATATTTTGGCATTAAATGGGCATACGAGGCTTTAAGAAGATTTATTTGCTCCTTCCTTGCAGATAATCTCCTGAAAAGTCAAAAAAGTCCTGGTGTTTGTGTTCTTTTCTCATGTATAGCTGAGAACAGTTAAGAGACGATTCTTTTACACTCTGGAGGCATCTTGTACTTAGGTAAAGAACTCTGTAATGGCCCCAGTTTAAGAATGCTGTGAAAATATTGTTTATGACTGTGAATTAAATATGGTGCATGGTCCACAAAAAATAATATTTTCATTGGATCTTCGTCATTTCATTGATACTTAATTAGTATGTAGTTATTTCCAAGCAGGTGGAACAGCTTATGTGTGCCGTGTAATTCCCATACTTCCAATAAATCTCAGTACATGAGAACACATTGTAGAAGCTTCTGAATTCTTTGGTATTCACCTAGCATCTCTTTTACTTAATAATCTTAATACAGCTAATTCTTTTGGCGGGTGTAAATAATAAAAATGTAGAAAAAATATTTTGATACTGATTTAACGATCTGTTCTGACCAAAAAAGGAAACATTTTCTCTATCTTCTTTGCTATTTTTATGGGTTGAATTCTTCAAGGAACGTCTTAGTTCTTTTCATCAACATCCTATGAGAAGTGTATTGTTTGATCTTGTTCTCTTTACTCTTTATTACTTTTCCTCATAATCAGAATTATTTTTTATGTACAGTTGCTGAGTCACTTCACTTACCTTGAATAAGCTGTGTGCTTCATCACTCTAATGGTATTTTTGGTTTTCTGCGAAAAAAGACAAACATTTTTATATTTATGTTTTCCCCATCGGATTTTCAAAAAAATTGAAAAAATACGTCAAGATGTTTTCATCCACTGGTTACGTTCTTCTTACAATTTCTGGACCGTTGAATAACTGAATGAGGTGCATCGGCCTGATTGAATTTGCTTCCGGACAATTGTCTGAGTGATCAAGGGTCCCCAGAGCTGCGTAGCCTTTGTGTTTCCTTGAATCCTATCTGCCTTCTGACCCAGGAGTTCCAGCCTGGACCTCCGATTCATGTTTTGTTTTTTGTTTTTTCTGTTTTCTTTTTCAACTCTTAACTGGATGATCAAAGCGGCTTATAAATATCTGCTTATCAGAGGTCATCTTCCTGGGGTGTGTACACACTTATTTCTCCTTTCTGTAATTCCTTTCAATACATCCGTGTCAATAAAAGAAATACAAACACTTTAAAATTCCAAATATCCAACTGGGACCTGGTGGTTGTTGGCTACCTTGTACATTGGTCCCAGTCCCAGAACTGTGGCAAACAGCAAGTTGTACTACTGAGTGAGGCAGACCAAATATTCTGCACTGTTCCCAAGGTATAATCAGGCCATGGTTGCAAAGTGTCACTGAGAGATCTCCGCGCCAGCCCAGACAAAGAGCTGGCTTGGGGGAACCTGGTTTATCTGCTTCAGAAAGAAGAAGGGGTTGGTTGACAGGATTTAAACCTGTGGCTCCAGGCAGTCTAGGCTCTTTAATTTGGATTCTTAGATCACGAAGCCAAACCCTGTAGCTCTCAGAAACTCTGTATTTATACATAGATAACGATTATACCAATCAAGCTGACATTCTGTAATAAGAATTTCACCGAGTTTCGCTTATACCTTCAAAAGCGTTATTGTTTAATCTCCTCATGTGAGTCAAGTTGAATCAAAGCCAACCTGACCCTTTTTCCTTACAATATCAATTTTGAGTAATTTTAGTTAACTTTCTTTCCGGCATTTATAGACTCTTTTCTCAAAGGACATGAAAACGGGTGTTGACAAAATACTACTAATGCTCCCTTATCTGTGAAAATATGGTGAAAAACAAAGCACAGATTCCTCTAATTGCAATAAAAACTATGCTGCATATTGACATGTATGTTTATTAAAAAAGTTATGGAACTAAACATACATTAGTGCCATTGTCATATTATCTTTGAAGAAATATCGTTTCAAAATAAAATTTTCTCTAATCCTCTTATTTATACTCAGTTTCCTCTACATTTATTATTCTGCAAATTTGGCCTTTACTAAAAGATACACAGTAAATTTCTGAGCATCTAAAGTGGGTAAAGAGCAAAAAAAAGAAAAAAGAAAGCTAATGTTTCAAATTACAATTATATTCTTTCAGACTATTGTTAAACACAATATAGACATTCCCTAAGTTAACATTATTTATCATTTTTATAATTTTTCTCAAGAGATTATCACTTAACCTGTATATAAAATTATAACTATTCCTACATAAAAATATAGATTTCTTATGTTAATTTCTAAAACAAATTCTCAGAAATATATGTAATAGCCTTTTTAGTTATAGCTAGTAAAATATAACAAAGTTAAATTTTATTCATATTAAATAAAGATAGAATAAGAAGAGCAGATAGGACTGAATATTTGTTTCTTGTTATTGGTCACAATACGTACATACATAATTTTGTAAGTGAAGTAGAACAAAATTAACCATTTGCCCCTTATAGTAGATGATAAATTAACCTGGTCTCTCGGCTCTGCATAACATGAATTTCAAGACTTTTAAATTATGATAGATCGCCCCAAGCTTTCAAGCATATGCTTAAAAATCTCTTCAACTATGAGGCCTCCAGGAAAGTGAAATCAGTGGGTCCACAGCCCACCTAGAATTTTGTTTCTGTTAAAGGAGTTGCATTTTGACCCGGCTCCCAGCTTTTTAGGATTGCATATTCTGTCATTTTGACCCGTTACTCTTTTTCCCTTACTCATTTATAAAATTCTCTTTTTTTCAGGCAAGCAGTGACAAGACCTAAACCATTATTTTTACTCACACAATACTAAATTTGACTCAGTTTTTATATTTCATTTGAATAAAGTTAGAATTATCATGAGTAAAATTTGTTGCAGCTTATAGTTTTCAGGCATAAACTTCTTCAAAAATCACATTCCCCAGACATTTCGAGGCAAGTAGAAGGATACTAGCAGTTTCTATACACCCTGCTCCCAAATAACTAGAATAGAAGAAATTCATATTAGCTGTTTGAGTTGGGATCTGAAACAGTTATTTGAAAATGGGCTATACTACATAAAAGCTTTCAGAGATCTCTTTGGTGTAAGATATCTGCATTATGGCAATTCTCTGTAGGTGATTTTTTATGCATGTCTCTGTAGAGAAGCTATGAGAGGCATGATAATGAAATCACACAACTGGAGCTCTCCATTCTGATAATCAGGTAAGAGAGAAGATGAATTTTACTATGAAAATATATCAAATTGTTCCTATTATTGAAATGTAGAGTGTAAAATAGACTGAAGTTTGAAACATCTCAGTTCTTATCCAGTGTTTTGAAACTCCCTGTGGACTCAATAATCCCACCTTGAATTTTCCAACTACTAATTGCTCTCCTCAGGTACTGTTTCTTGGCTACTTGTCAGGAACTATCTCACTGCATAGCATACGTGTTTCCATATGCATTTGTCTTCATAAAGGTTAACATAGCTAGAAGATACTTTACTGCATTTCAAAAAGCTGAAGTGACACGCAAATCATGTCTTTTACCATGTTAAAGTCTGCAAATTAAGTTTAAAGCTTATGCGTACGTTTTATCTTATTCTTCTGCTCTCATTTATCCTGCAGTTGATTCTCTCACCTATAAATCAGAAAGCAGCTGGTGAAATGCCAATAGTCTTGAATAACAGTTAGATGCATCTAAGCAGAAAACAAGCTTTATTTTTTATATTTAAAAAAATTACCTCACCCGTCTCATTGCAAGATGCCATTTGCCATTATGTGGATGGCAGACATGGGTTGTGGAATGCATCCTGTGGGCATCCATACATAGGAGCAAAGAGGAGAAAAAAACCATCCATGTTGTAGAGATTCAATACATATGTCATACTTCCAATTGTTTCTTTAACAATGGTAGCAATAATTTCTTTGCTGACTCTTTTTTTCTTAGGCTTTCCTGTAATTAGAGTAAAAACAAATGCTAATTGGAGGGTTACAGTATGCTTGGCAGTTTTCTATATGTACATTTTTTTAAATTTAAATTTTAGTTCATTTAAAAAAAAAAGAAAAAAGGGACACCAGGGTGGCTTAGTCAGTTAAGCGTAGGCTCAGTTCATGATCTTGTAGTTTGTGCGTTGAAGCCCCACATTGGGCTCAGTGCTGACAGCGCAGAGCCTGAAGCCTCTCCAGATTCTGTGTCTCCATCTCTTTCTGCCTCTCCCTGCTGATGCTCTGCATCTCTCTGAAAAATAAATGAACTTAGAAAATTTCTTAAAGTATGTTTGACAGTTTTTTGGTTTATTTATTTTGAGAGACTGATGAATGAGTGGGGGAGGGGTAGAGGGAGACGGGACAGAAGATCTGAAGTGGGCTCTGTGCTGACTGCAGAGAGCCCAAAGTGGGGCTCAAACTCATGAACTGTGAGATCATGACCTGAGCTGAAGTCAGATGCTTAACCAACTGAGCCACCCTGGCACCCCACTTGGCAGTTTTCTAAACATTTGTCATTGATTGTCTCAATCCTCAAAACAATCCTACGAACCAAATATTTTATTCTTATTTTACAAAAAAAAAAAAAAAGGAAAATTAAGGTATAAGAGGCTAAGTAGCCAAGGTCAAACATCTGTTAAGGGATAAAAATCCTGAGCGTCTTTAGATTGTGTTTTACAAATAGAGATCCTTGGAATTATATCCTTAGCTCTTTTCTTTTCTTGGTATTTCTTATTTATGCCTCCTATGAGTCAGTCCATGTTCTATTATTACGTATATGTCAGTGAGATATTGAATGAAAGAATGAATGAAGAAAGTAAAGAATGATATCTATGTCTTCAATAACAACATATCTCCTATGCCACAGATATACATAAGACTCAACTACCTGGGTTCTATCTTCATGTCTCACAAACACCTCAAATTGAACTGTTTCAATCCTTAATTTATTATTTACTGCATGAGGTCTAACGCCTCTAAACTACTCACTGTATCTATAGTCTCTCTCTCTAAAGTTATGCTAAATATTTACCTTTCCTGTCTCAGAAACAAATCTACTAGGCCTGAATCTGTAAAGAATCTGCACATGACATTTCTCCTTTACAGTGAACTTCCTTTCAGTACCCGTGGGTAGCAATACCACAATATTGGCAAACAAGAGGAAGGCAGAGTGTAATTTCTCGCAATTTGTGATTGCTGTCGGCATTTCCAAGCAGCGCTGGAGTCCAGAATCCAGCCTCTTCACGTACATAGATCCAGCTTTATTGTGTCCTTGCCAGCAGTACTACCTGTTGGGATGTGAGCCCTAAATCCTCTGAGTGCCTCCTCTGAGTTTCTAGATTTTTTAAAAAATTTTTTAAATGTTTATTTTTTTCTTTCATAGTTTATTGTCAAGTTGGTTTCCATGTAACACCCAGTGCTCATTCCCAACAAGCGCCCTCCTGATAACAGCAACTTCTTCTGTTTGTTCCCTCTACTCCAGGCTTGTAGCTGCTTCCTACAATTACATTCTTTGTCTTTCTTTTAACTCTTCCAGCCTCCAAGAACAGTGTAACTCATTGCCTATATTAAATTCCATCATTTTTTAAAAATATGTAGTGTGGTTTCTGTTTCCAGACCAATGTGTCAATACACAATCATGTATTAGAATTCCCTTTGACTACTCCAGTTCCTTTCTTTGACTATTCTTGACATTTCCTTTACTCCAGTTTCTTTCTCTTCTACATTCAACTGATTTCCAAAAACTACCAGTCACAGAGAGTTGCAAAAGTGTATCTTGTCCTTCCTGTTTCAACCAAAATGCAGTGGTAAAGATAAAGGGGTTTTGATCCAGAAGGCCTGGATTCAAGCACAAGTCTGCTGATTGTTATCTACCTGGAGGAGACCTGTGGGTTGGTTGGTTTAAAGCCAACAACCCTGAAACTGTTAATTTAAGGAAGAGTAAAGGAGACTATAACCTGCTGGATTATGCTATGGTCAGAATTGTAATCTTTTCCCTTCCTTATTTCATAATTATTTTGTCCCTATTTTGCAGAGGCAAAGAAAGGAGAGAGGACCAGAAAGTGAGGGACAGAAAGTGGGCTTGGGGAAGGGATTGGAAACAAAGAATTTAGTTAGAGACCAAAAAATGCAGAGAACTTTTAAAAAATGAAGGCAGAGAAACTCTCAAATAAACACACATATGCATATATCTGAAAGCCTATATATGCGAGCAACTGTGTATATATATATATGAATAGATGCATGTGGTACATTTTATAGAGTATGCATATATTTCATCAGCAGTCATATTCTGATACTGTCTTTGCCCAAATGACTATTTTTGCCATCTTCTCTTAAAAAATCCTTAATTGTTTAAGGATTTAACAATGCTAGATATACTGAAAACAATCTATTTAAAAGTTATCTGTTACCTTCTTTTTTTTAATTCTCTCTTTAAATAATACTTGTATAGGGGTGTCTGGGTGGCCCAGTCCGTTAAGCGTCCGACTTCGGCTCAGGGCATGATCTCACGGTTCGTGGGTTCAAGCCCTGTATTCGGCTCTGTGCTGACAGCTAGCTTAGGACCTGGAGCCTGTTTCAGATTCTGTATCTCCCTCTCTCCCTGACCCTTCCCTGCTCACGCTGTCTCTCTCTCTCTCTCTTTCAGAAATAAATAAAACATTCAAAAAAATTAAATAATACTTGTATAGCAAATCACTTAAAACTGTATTCAAATTAAATAAATAAGTCTTATTTTTATATATAAAAGTTTTATCAAAACTCCATATGTGAATAGTGGATGTCTGGATGAAAGGATGCCAAAATACAAACATGTATATTGACTTAAATTAGTGTATGGTAAACTTATGTTGTGAGATTATGAAATGTTTCTGGTTAAATGCAGCCTTGTGAGGGGCGCCTGGGTGGCTTAGTCGGTTAAGCGTCCGACTTTCGCTTGGGTCATGATCTCGCGGTTGGTGGGTTCAGGCCCCGCATCGGCCTCTGTGCTGACTGCCAGCTCAGAGCCTGGAGCCGGTTTCAGTCTGTGACTCCCTCTCTCTCTGACCCTCCCCTGCTCACGCTGTTTCTCTCTCTCTCTCCTAGAAATAAATAAAAATATAAAAAAAAAAATGCAGCCTTGTGATTACTAAAATTAACATAAGTCCTATGCTTAGATAATAATAAAAGAAATTCACTTATAACATCTAGCTTTTTAGAATATTCTTAAGATATACCCGCATCATTCAATTTGGTAGAAGTCATTTTGAGTTGTAGTGCACAATGGATGAGTTCTAGTGAGTAGATGGTTCTGGTGGGTAGAATGAATGCCAAGATACCTCATTGCTCTTTCAGCAACATTCGCTGAGCCTTGGTCTATCTTTCCCAGGCAATATTAAAAGTTCTATAAAGAAAAATCTCCATCTGCTCTCTGTTCTCTAACTTTCTACCTCATAGTGTTTGGCATTATTCCCAGCTCTCACTGGGAATATATAATATGTAATAATTTATTGGGTTTTTAAAAAAATTCAAGTATAAGAGGGTGCCTCCCATGTTTAAAAGAGCAAAATCTGCTTTCTACTCAACTGTGTTGATATACCTTACAAATCTTAATTATTATAAAAAGTAATATTTATTGTACAACTAGTGCTTTTTGAGATATGCAATGTATGTGGGTTATGAAATCAGAACATATGGCACATTTTCCTAATGCTCAGTAAAGTTAAATGCAGGTGTTTTAAATAATTTCCTAGAGATACAAGCTACATTAAAGTTGTTTTACATGGTAAATACCACACAGTGAAACAAATGTTGAAAATATTTTAAAAACAGCTGTATGTATTAAAAAAAAATACTACCTAAAGAGAACAGTCTACTGCTCAAAGTAGACTAAATAAAGGGATTATGGCTCCAATTGTGAAAAGAAAGGAATCTGTGGCTATAAAAATGCCTGGAGGCTAGAAGTCACATCTTGTATATCTCTTATTTCTTTGAAGCACCTGGTTTATACTCTATACACAAAAACATTTTTACTTGATGACTGAAAAGCCAATGATTGCTAATTTTCACTTATAGTTTTCTTCAGATGGTAAGACTAACTCATTCCAATCAATCAACACATACTTATTGACTGCTCCAAGAACACTGACATAAACTGAAGATACTATAGTGAACAATATAAGCATTGTGTTGCAGATGGTGAGTTTAGATTCTAATTGGAAATGGATAAAAATTAATAAATTAGTTACAAATCATCTGAAGGAATCTATAAGGATTATTAGTACGTTTATTAATATGACTACGAATAATTTTTTATCCTATATCAGCAGCAAATAGCTAAAGCATGAATAAAAAGTCAAGCTAGAAGCTAGTTACACAGTGCATATCATGCCAAGTAATCAGTATCCAGAATATATGAAATACTGGACTCAAAATTTTTTAAAAGATACACCATAAAATAACAGAAAAATAGAAACAAGCAGTTCTTTTATTGTATTATTTATTTACTTTGAGAGAGAGAAAGCAGAGGAGGGGCAGAGAGAGAGAAAGGGACAGAATCCTAATCAGGCTCCAGGCCATCAGTGAGCAGCCTGACATGGGGCTTGTATTCATGAACCATTAGATCATGACCTGAGCCAAAATCAAGAGTCAGACGCTTAACTGACTGAGCTACCCAGGTGCTCTGGAAAAGGGCCCCTTCTTAACAGAGGAATACAATTTGGTTAACTAAACTCTTCACTTATATCAGCAACTCGGGAGATAAAAATGAAGACATCAACGAGATGTATTATTACATTCTCTAACTTGGCAAAAACAAGTGTGTTTGATTACATAAGTGTTTGCAAGCACGTAGAACAATCAGAATTTACATTACCTTTTGACTGGGTTGTAAACTAGAACAAGCCATTTGAATAATAACTTAGTATTACAAAGTAGGATATGTATATTCCCTACAATTCCCTTGCACTTTTAGGCATGTATTCTATGAAAACTAGAAACCCTTACAGAAGATTGGCGTCTGAAAAGGAACTTGACACACTCTCAGGAGGTTCATTGAACCACCAAACATGAAATGCGACCAAGTATGGGCCTGGGACGTCTTACAGCATTGCTTTCAAGAGCAAAATGTTGGCAACCACCCTGTATCCCTTGGCAGGAGAGAGTACAAATAAATTGTGTTATATTCACACAGTGTGTAAGTGAAAAAATGAACTGGTATACCAACAACATAAATAAACCTTAAAAATAAGATTTTAAATGAAGATATTAACATACATATATATGCAATAATTGTGATTATTTTCATAAATCACAAAATATACATTGTTTAGAGATACATAGATATTGAAATACTATAGCAAGACTAAAGAATGATTAATAAAACAAAATCCAAATAGCCAAGAGGAGGTAGAATAGGAGAGGTACACAAGTAGAGATTCACTGCTATTGGTAATATTCTAGTAACTTAGGTAGTAAGCTACTATGTATTTATTTTGTTAGTATGTTTCTTTTTTTAAAAAAATCAGTATGTTTCAAAGACTACATATGCTATATTGCATGTATAAGATATTACATAATAAGCATTGCTTAAGCTTGAACAGAGGAAATCAGTTTAGAGGCAGTATTAAATTTGAGTAGTCAGGAAATTGTGCAAGTATTGGAATCAGACAATTGGCTATGTTAATTAGAACGAAGAGGTCTGGCAAGGAAAGGAAAGCTGGAATTTTAAATCGTGGAATTCCAAATTAAAAAGTTATGCAATTCCACATACATCTATTTGGGAATACACACACAAACACGTGCATGTGCACACACACACACACACACACACAAGCACATACACAAATTAGACAGAGGAAGAGAACTAATAAAGTAGTCTGAGAAGGACTGACAATTGCCATAGAAAGTAAATGAGCAATCAAAAAGGTGGGGATGGTTTAAGAAGGAGTGAACAACAACTATATAGACTCTGGCCAAGAAGCTGTACCAAATGGAGCCAGAAACAAGAATATATAATTTGAAAACTGACAAGGGTAATGGAGTACTAGATGCAGAATCCAGATTGGAGTGAATTAAAGAGTGAATGGAGAATATGTTGGAACATCTCATTTATATCTCCATTATAAATACCAAATACGACTACTCACAATTCAAAAATATCCCTTTCTGTGCATTGCTGAACTTCTAAAGAAAGTCAGGAAATACTCAGACTAAGCAAGAGCACAGATTCGGTGAGGTGAGTTGGCCCCAGTCTGGGGAGCTGCTTCTGAGCCCCATTGAACTTGAGTTTTAGCCTAAGAGCCATCTAGACACAGGAATAAAAGTCCAGGTCTTACACATGGTGAGGAATCTGCAGAGAGAGACTCACATAAAGCTGGGGTTTCAAAAAGCTATACTCTGGGTGAAATGTAGAACCACATAAAACCCCTCTGCAAAAGGAGATAGGGCACACAGTTATCTTCCTCAAATGTGGTTCTGAGGGGAGAGAACAAAATTTCTCTCCTAAATGTTTGTAACCATGTGGTGCAGCTCATGAAGCTCTGGGGCCTGACTTCACAGGACCAGCATTAATTCAGTTATCTCCAAAATGCCCTGAATGAAGCAAATTTATATTAAAGCCTTACAGCGGGCCTGACTTGGCCCCCTTGGGTTTGTAAAGATTCCCAGTTAGTCAGCAAAAGCCGAATTCAAATCCTCTCTGAAGAAGAGCACCTTGGATACGAGCCTTAAAGTATTCCCACATATGGAGTTCAGATGAACAGGAGCCCTTGACAGAAGAGCAAAGCACACGCACAACGAAAAGACAGCGCAATGAGAAAGTGTGAGCGGAATGAGACCCACAGATTAAGACCCACAAATAGTTCAGATATAACATAACGAAATACGTAATCCAAAATATATTCTTAAGAGCAGGTAAGAAGTAAGAGATCATGAACATAAAAGAAAAATGTGAAGGAAAGATTACATGCCCAAAAATAATGCATAAGTAAAAGCTCATTGGATGGTTAAACCAGATAGTACACAACTGATGTAAACTGGAAAAGAGCTATCTTCTACCCATCGAAAGCCATTCTTGAAGTGTTCTGTGGCTACCTGGGGAATTTTAAGACCCTTTCAGGGGGTTCATGAAGTCAAAATTATTTTCATAACAGTGGTTGGAAGTTAATAGTTTTTATACTCTATTGACATTTGCAAAAGCAAAAATAGGATAAAACTGCTGGAATCTTTGAATGATGGCAGCATTGATAGCAAATAACACTAGTATTTTTTTTTAATCACCATGCATGTGCAGTTAAAAAAGTGGGGAAAAAAAGGACCAGTGTAAACTTCAAAATGTCCTGAAAAAAAAAGCACTAAAAATGATTATATGCAATCTGTACACTGGGGTACACTTTTTAAAGCATTTTCTGTAGTTGAAGCAGCCACTTTCTCATGAAACACTATATTTTTACTTTAAGTAATAACTAACAGACAAACCACGCCTATTCAGACTTTGGTACTTGGCAGTTATCTTCTTGAAAATGAACAAAGTGCGCCTGTCTTACCAGTGAAAACAGCCAATGATATGGTTGCCAACGATAAAATTGGCGCCCTGTAGCAAAGGTTAGAATTTTGGGTAACTGATTCCTATGGCCATAAACTCGACAGCTTCCCACTTCTAAAAGATGTATTTGATAAGATCTTTGGTGATAATAGCAAGAGTTATTGTTTGATTTGTATTATGAACTCTGCCAACGTTTGGAAGATCTGCATAACTCAGTGAACAAGTATTTTCCAAGTGATGAATTCATGATGTTACAAAATCATGCTGAGCTAAAGTATATACTTAAAGTGCAGAATAAACTCTTGGATTTTTAACTAACAGAGTATGAAATGTTCACTGATATGCTCTCATATTTCTCATCACTACTATCCTGTCCTATAAGGTACTCCCTTCCACTTGCCAAATTTTAGCATAGTAACAAAATAGAACAACCCTAGTTATATGAAAAGGTTATTAAAATTATCTGCCCTTTTCCAGTTTTGTATTTGTCTAAGCTTGGGTTTTCTTCATATACTTCAACCAAAACATCATATAGGAGAAATTTGATTGCACAAGATAAAACAGTGTGTCCTATTAAAACAAATATTAAGGAAATATACAAAAATGCCACCTCTTACGGAATTTCTTCTTCTTTGGAAGTGCAATTATTTTAATAAAATATAACCCTTTAATAAAATATAATGGTTGTAACAACATTTTCTCTTATGCTAACAGGTAATAGATTTATTATTATCATTTTAAAATTAATTATGCTTAAGTCAATAAGTATCTTAACTTTTCATTTTCTAATAAGTCAATATTGAAATATTTATATGGATGAACAAAAGCTGTGGGGGAGATGAAATAAAAAGGGATATATATATATATATATATATCTGACTATATATATATATATTGATCTCTGTTTCTCACAGAGAGCTTCTAACACCATTGTCAATAGTGGTGCTGGCAAAATATTTCATTTTAACATTTAATCTTTGACTCTGATCCCTGATACAAAGACCTCCTAAGAATATCATAATGTTCTGAGTGATAGGAATGTCCAACATCCAGCTCCTTAATCCCTTGGAATTTTTGGGGGTGATAGGAATATTTTTTTATAATCTAACGATATGACTCTTGAGCTTTTGAATGGGGGTTAGTGAATAGAAAGACTAAGCCATAATTAGAAGCTTGGAACTTTTAGTTACACCCATCCTACCCTCCAGAAAGGAGAGAGGACCTGGAGATTGGGTTAATGAACAATCATGCCTATGGGATAAAGCCTCCATAAAAATCCCAAAAGTATGGGGTTCTAAGATCTTCAAATGTTTGAATACATCCCCACACAGGGAGATTGGTACACCCCAAATCCACAAGCTTCTGTGCTGGAGACGCTTCTAGATCTCACCCAATGTATCTTTTCATCTGGCTGTTTCCCCATATGCTTATTTATATCTTTTGTTATATAATAAGCTGTTAAACATAAGTAAGTATTTTCCTGAGTTCTGTGAACTGTTTTGACAAATGATCAAATCCAAGAAGGCTTTGAGAAATCTCTGATTTTTAGCAAAATCACACAAAGGTTATGGGCAACCTAAGGACCTACTACATGTGACAAGAATCCGAAGTGTTGAGGGGCAGTCTTATGGGACTGAGTCTTTAACCTGTGGTACCTGCACAGGATAAAGACTCAGTCCCACAAGACTGCTTGGTGTTAGAATTGAACTGAATTGAATTGTGGGACACCCAGCTGACGTCACAGAAATTGGTTGGTGTGGAGAAAAAAACCTACACATCTGGTGTCAGAGCTTTTGTGAGTGTTTGTGAGTATAAATGAAACACAGATGTATTTTCATAGAGAGGAATTCTCAATTTTTAAGAGTGAAGAGAATTTTTCAGATCAAAATCTTTGAAAAATTGATAGATAGAGATATAGATACGAAGTTATATATGATGAGAAATCTATCAGAATCTGACAGAGACCATGAGAGAATAAAATATGAGTGAGAATAAAATCATGGATGATGGATTAAGAATGACTAATGTATATTTTAACAGATCCCAGAAAATAATTAAGAAGGAATGTGGAAAGGAAAGTTGGCAATATTACGAAATATCATGTTTGGGAATATAAAGATTTTCCAGAGTTAAACATGCATACATTTTCAGATTCAGAAAGTGCCATGGATCTCAGTCATGACAAAAAAAATAAATTGACACTTAAGACATATGTAATGAAATAGCAATATGCCAAAGAAAAAGTGAATATGTAAAATTTACCAAGAAAATATTACTTTAAGGGACTTGTACAAGATTCAGAACAATTCACAAAACCAACAGTGGAAACCAAAGTCAATGTAGAGAATAACATCTGTTCTAAAGTAGAATATCCAACTATTCTTTAAATTTGACAGTAAAATTGAAATATATTTAGATAAACAAAAACAGAGTTTACCATCAATACAATATCAACAATGCTGTCTGAGGAAGTAGAAAAAATATATTCTAAGAGTATGTCTGAAAAGCAAACAAGAGGTGTTGACAAAAAATTCAAAGCATAAACTTGTGGGTAAATCTAAACATACAGAACAGTATAAACCAACAAAAACTACTTAATCTGTTGAATTAGAGACACAGGATGACACTAAAACATTGGTAAATAAAAGCTAAAGTGGGAAATCATAGTTTGAAGAAAATTGATGCCGAAGATATGCTTGGCTTTACACTGTAAATGCATGTGCTAGACTTTTTAAAGAACACCAATTCAAAGAATTTAAAATATATATCAATAAAAATGAATGCATGAGGGCAAAGCAACTTTTTTTAATTTTTAAAAAGCAAAAATGTAAAGAGTAAAAGATAAAAGTTGAAACAGATGTGCAACATGAAATGGAGCAAATAAATTCAAATAAATATCCATTTATATTTATTATGATAAATGACACATAACTGGATTCCCTAATAAAATGGCTTTAAAGTACATACATCCAAAATTTGATGGAACTGCAAAGTCAATTTGAAAAATCTATTGTATTAAGAAATAGGCAGTGCATCAAGCAATCAATGTAGATAAGAATTGTCATAACTTGATAGAGGATATAATGATTAAGATTATAATTCATTCATAATGAATAATGTTCAAGGTGTATGAACTGTGTTAAATATGGCCCATTGAGGATAAAGGGTCTATGGTATTGATGTGCCAATCTCTGGAATCAGAGATAAGAAAGATTGTAATTCCCATTACTTTTATTCAACATTGTGCTAGAAATTTGGTCTATGGAGCAAAATAAGAAAATAAGTGTATACCAAATTGCAAGCATGAGGCAAACTGGAATTATTTACTGTTGTCACGATCTAAATAGAAAAACTAATCAAAGGATAGAAACATTTATAGTATTCAGAAGATAGTCCAGTAAGTTTGATGATGAATACAGTTACAGTACTCTTTCTACACATATGTGCTACTATACAACAGTGCTCGTTCACATGTAATATAGAATAAAATAGGGGCACCTGGGTGGTTCAGTCAGTTAAGAACCTGACTCTTGGTTTCGGCTCAGGTCAGTCTCACAGTTCGTGAGATCTTTCCCCACGTCAGGCTCCATGTGGCGTGTGCAGGACAGAGCCTGCTTGGGATTCTCTCTCTCCCTCTCTCTCTGTCCCTCCCATGCTCACTCTCAAAATAAATAAACAAACAAGCAAGCAAACAAACATTAAAAAATTAAAATGTAATTTAAGATAAACTCACATCTACAGTAGCAAAGAGAAAATCATGACCATTCCTTAAGATTTGATGGCGTACTTACTACTTCTTACTGGTCAGCTTGACTTCCTATGAAATCATCAGTATAGTGGACGAGTTTTATTTTCTGGACTTTCAACCCATCTACATTATGAAAAACACCAGCAGAATGAATAGATCTGTGAGGCAAGACGTTGAATATACATGGTTTTCCACCTTCTGAAAAGAGAACTGCTTCTGACCCTTCTTCCTATTGGGCTTTTGAAGTAAATGCATCCAAATCCATGGCAGGCTACCATGAACCAGGACCTGTGAGTAATCCTCTGTAGTAAATGCCCTCCTGTTGGTACAACACCTGCAATTATCATCACTTCTTGCCATTTATAGCAGTCTACTGCCATTCACCCCTCTCCATGTAGGTTTTCAGGGGCCATGTTGGTGAGATGAATGGAGAGCCGAAGGAGGCCACATACACTATATCTGCACCTGCATACTTTCAGGTGCCCCAGTCTCTGTCATTCACCATACTGTGCGACGTCGAGTTTGATTTATTTTCTTACCCACAAGAAGATGGCAGAGGGTAGGTTTATTGCCTCACCCTTTATGTCTCCAAAGATTGAGGAATTAATGTGAAATTTCTGCCCGCTGCTAGTTAGGTATATTTCAATTACATATTTAGGAACCAGGATAATTAATAGTGGAAGTGTCCATGGGTTTAGTGGGCCCACTATGAGGTTGATGAGCTGAGACTCCTCTCATGATTTTCTGACACCTATAGGTTGGTTTCTCCAGATTTTCAGCTACCAACATCAACTAAGACTCTAAATCTCAGATCACTTGGGTGATCTGGTATCCCTCTTTCTCCATGGTAAAGTTACCTGATAAAATTTCCCTGAGTTCCCTTCGGTGAAAGACTCGGGTGACCCCCATTTTATCATTTGACCCAGGGTTGCAAGGTCCTTCCTTATGGGAACTTAGGATCATTTTTAGCTGATGAGTACTGACCTGGGAACAGACTAAGCTCTGGAAACTAGGGAAGGGGCTGTGACTTTCTATAACTTTAGCCTTTGTCCCTCCAAATGTATGTATAAACACATACATATGTACATACATACAGGCACTTTTTGGCTCCCTGTCTACTTTGCTACAAAAAAAACAAAAACAAAACAACAACCCAAAAAATCTATAGCTCTTTAGACATTCCCTTAGAACTCCAAGGTTCAAGTCCCTGGCTTCTAATTTGACCTAATTGTTTATCAGTACATATGCTCACTTGCTTCTGATGGCTAAGGGCTGTCATCTAGCTAATGCTACTCTTTAATTTTATTATTTCCATTACTGAGCTTCTCACTGATGAAGATGTTTATTTATATTCACCTTCACTTTGAGAAGCAAAGTTTTCTGCTAGTCTTTTAAGAAATCTGGCCAATGGCTGGGTTCATTCAGTCTCATAGTATAATCTTCTTAGGAGTGCACCTTTTGCTCTCTTCCTCCACAGTCTGCCATGTCTCAGACATTTAATGTCACCCATCACATTTTTTTTTCTTAAAAAAATCAAGTTGAAGTATAAGTTACATGTGGTAAAATCTAGATGCTTAAGGTGTTTACTTCTGTAAATTGTAATGATCATAGCTGTGTAACATCATGATCAAGATATAGAGCATTGTTGAAGCACCTGGGTGACTTGGTTGGTTAAGTGTCAGACTCTCGATTTTCTGCCCAGGTCATGATCTCAAGATTTCATGATCTCTCAGGTTCGTGAGTTTGAGCCCTACCTCGGGGTCCATGCTGAAGATATGGAGATTGCTTGAGATTTTCTCTCTCCTTCTCTTTGTGCATTGCACAAGCTCTTGCTCTCTCTCTCTCTCTCTCTCTCACTTTCTCTCTCTCTCAAAATAAATAAACTTTAAAAAAATTTTAAAAAGGCATAGGACATTGTCATCACCCCAAAAAACTTCCCTCATGTCCTTGACATAACTCACAACTCCTGAGCTTTGGTAGCAATGGGTCTATTTTCTGTTCTAAAAATTTGCTTTTGCCAAAATTTGAAGTAAAAGAATAATCTGCTATGTCATCTTTTGTGTCTGGCATCTGTCACTGTGCATGTCTTTTGAGATTCATGCATGTTGTTACATGCATCTACAGATTGTCTTATATTGATGTAAGTGGTCTATGGTAGGGATGTGCCAATTTTCTTAATTAATCCACTGTTTGAAGGATATTTGCAAATTTTGGGTGATTCTGATGAAAACCGTCATACACATTTGTGTTTAGGGTAAATGCTTAGGAGTAGGATTGCAAAGACAGATTCTAAGTACGTGTTTACTGTTATAAGAAATAGCCAAACTGGTGCACCTGGCTAGCTCCATTGGTAGAGCGTGCTACTCTTGATCTTGGAGATGTGAGTGTGAGTCTCATGTTGGGTGTAGAGATTACTTTTAAAAAATAAAGAAATAGCTAAAATTTTTTATTTTTATTTATTTATTTTTAAATAGTTTATTGTCCAGTTGGTTTCCATATAACACCCAGTGCTCATCCCCACAAGGGCCCTCCTCCATGCCCATCACCTCCCTTCCCCTCCCTCCTACCCCCGTCAGCCTTCAGTTTGTTCTTGGCATGTAAGCTAAAATTTTTTAAAGCAGGGATGCAAAATGGTTCCCAAAAAAGCAATTTTTTTTTCCACCAACAGTGGATGAAATTTCAAGTTGCTTTGCATCTTTTCCAGCCCTTGGTATTGTCAGATGTTATTGTTGTTGCTGTTATTGTTCTTAGAGGTGTGTAATGGTGTCTCATGGTGGATTTCATCTGAATGTCCCTAATGTCTAATGATGTTGAACTTCTTTGATGATGTATCTCTGTAAATGTTTTGTCCATTTTATTTTAAATTAGGATGCTAGTTTTCTTATTTATTGGGTCATAAGGGTTCTTTATATATTTGAGATAACAACCTTTTGTCAAAGAGACATTGTGACACTTTGTTTCCCCTCAATTTGTGACTAGTCTTTCTCTAATCAGCGTCTTTCAAGGAGCCAAAGTTTTTAATATGATAAAGTCTAATATATATTCTTTTATGGCTTATGCTTTAGATTTCCAACCAAAGAAATCTTTCCTAATTCAAGGCTGGAAAACTTGTCTTCTACATTTTTAATAGAAAGTTTATAGTTTTATGTTTTGTATTTCTATCAATGATTCACTCCAAGTTAATTTTATGTGATTAAAAGTATGTCACATAAGGCTATCAAATTGTTCAATAATTCATTGAAAGGACTATTCTTTTCCCACTGACTGCTTTGCAGGTTGTCAGAATGAGATGTGCAGTTATATTTCTGGATTCTACTCCCTTCCATTTATCTATGTATGTATTCTTTGTTCATCACTATGTCTAATTTATTACTGTACATTTATAATAAGTCTTACATCAGGTAACATGAGTTCTCCTAATACATTATTTTTGTTAAAAAATAGCATTGTCTAATCTAGCTAGAGATTTTGGCTTTGTGATTGGGATTGTTTTGAACTAGTAGTTCAAATTGATAAATGGTGTCTTAACCATATTGAATCTTAAAATACATTAACTTATTATGTCTCTCCATTATTTAGGTTTTTGTTTTCTCTCATTTATGTTTTGTAGTTTTCAGCGATCTTGCACACACTTTTTTAGATGTAAACATTTTTGTTTTGTAGGTCCTTTGGTAAAAATTAATTTGTTTTTAATTTTCAGTTGTTTATGATAATAATTAGAATATGTTTCATTGTTTTATATAGTGCACTTACATCTTATCACCATGCCAAACTCACTTGATCATTTGAGTAGCTTCTTTGAAGATTCAAATTTTCTCCATGGACAGTAATACCATTGCCTGCAAATACAGAACTCTGAATGTATTTATTTCTACTCTGTACCTGTTTTATGCATTTTTCTCCCTTTACAGAACTGACTACAACCTTCAGTACAATGCTGAATACATTTCTTGAAAATGGGCATCCCTGTGAGTTCCTGGCTATGGGGAGAAAATATTAGCATTTTACTATCAAGTATGATACTGCTTGTAGAATTTTGATGGGTGCTTTTTATCAGGTTGAATATATGCCCTTAATTCATAGATTGCTTACAATTTTTATCATAAAAAGAATTGAATTCTTTCCAAGTGTGTTTTGTAAAGGTTCTCTAGTGTCCTCTTTAGTCTGTTGATATTATGAATTGAGGTGTTTGACTTTGAAATGTTCAGTCAGCCTTGAATTCTTGGGATATGCCCCAATTAGGGCATTAGATAGTAGTGTGTTTATAAATTTCTGCATTCTATTTCATAATATTTTAGGCAGATAATTTTGTATTTTTGCATAAGGGATATTGGTTTGTAATTTTATTTTCTTATAATTTATTTGCCATTCAGACCTCAGAAAATGACTTGAGAAATACTTCCTCCTTTTTTAAAGTATGTTTTTCCCCTAAACTTTTGATAAAAAATTTTCAGTGACAGTATCAAAGGGTCTGATAGATGCAAGACTATTTGAGTTTTTGATTCTTCTTGTATAACTACTAATTGTTTATGCCTTTCAAGGAATTTGTCCATTTCATCTAAACTATCAAATTTTGGGGCATGAAGGTATTCATCATATTCCACTATTAACCATTTAAGGTCTGTAGTGATGTTGTCACCATTTTCATCTTGAAATTTGTATTATTGGTAATGTATGTTTATATTTATGTTGGTAATATAGATTTTCCCTCTTCACTTTGTTAGTCTGGGTAGAGGCTTTTCAGTTTGTTGGTATTTTCAGAGAACTAGCTTTTGGTCTTATGAAACTAAAAAAAATTCTTTCAATTTTATTAGTTTATTCTCCTAGTTTAGTTTTTTCTTCCCTTCTGCTTCATTTGGATTTAATTACTCTTTCTTTTTATTGAGCTAGAAGTTAAGGTCACTTATTTAATGCCTTTCTTATTTTCTAAAATACGTTTTTAATGCTCTAAGTGGTTCTATAAATGGCGTAAATCCCACATATGAGGAAGTATGTTTTCTTTTTCAACCAATTGAAAATGTATTCTGATTTTCCTTGCAATATCATATTTGTCCCATAGATTACTTAAAAGGTTATTGCTTAATCTCAAAATATTTTGGGATTATCCCAATATATTTTATTGATTTCTAGTTTAATTTTGCTGTATACTGAGAATACATTTTGTGTGATTTTACTTCTTCTTTTGGTTATAGCCCATAATGTGATCTATTTTGGGCAATGTTCTATGTTCCAATTTTCCATGTTCCGATGTTCCATGTGCACTCTTTGGTTGTGCTGTGCAATGTTTCATAAAAGTCAAATTGATTAGTAGTGTTTCTCAGTATTCCATATCAGGAATCAAAAAAATTTTCCTTAAAGGACTGGATAGTAAATATCTTAGTCATTTGGACCATAATATCTCTGTCACAACTCTTTATGCTGTGGTAAAATGGAAGCATTCATTAACATTGTGAAAATATATAAATGATACTATGATTCAATAAAACTTTATTTACAAAATCTAGTAGTTAGCCCACGAGTGATAGTTTTCTGACTTTTATTTTATAACTTTTCAAGGTTTGGTCTCCTTGCTCTACCACTTACTGTAGGTGGCTTTGACATAACCATCTCTAATAATGGATTTTTATATTTCCTCTTCAGTTCCATCATTATTTGCCTCTTCACTTATAACCCCCTATTGTTAGGAGAATATGCTTTTTAAGATTAAGTTTTCTTAAAATGGCTTTATCATTATGTAATATTTTTAGCCATGGAAATGTTTGTTTTTCTGAATCTTACTTTGTGGTAAAGTAAAACTTTTGATTAATGTCTTTATGTTATATATTTTTCCCCATTCTTTTGCTTTAAAGTTACCTTTGGCTTTATATTTTAAGGGGAATCCTTATAGACAGCATAGTTCATACTTTTTTTGTTAAGTCCACTTCAAAAATCTCTGTCATTTGATTAGGATGCTTAAAACTTTGAAATTTAACATAATCATTGACATCAATGGATTAAATCTATCATCTGGAAATTGTTTCCTATTTACTGTAACTTTTAATTCTAGTGAAAGTTCATGGAAACTATCTTGTGGTGAGGACTTTGGCACTTGCCAAACCAAAAACAAAAATGAAATCAAAACAAAACTAAACAAAGCAAAACAAAACAATGGTCATTCGGGCCTGGCCATGGTCAATCACAAAGGCTTAACCTGGCAGGACTCGTGGGGACAAAGCTGCCTTCTCCACCCAAGACCTGATACACAGACAGTGCTCTGAAGGGGGTTGAGGTCAAAGACTCAGGACCCAATGACTGGCCATGTTTCTCTGCATATTTGCATCCTTTGCCTTGGTGCCTCCATTTGGAGGTTCCTTTATCAGGGAAACATAAAGATAATTTTTTCTCCACTCTGATTTAGTACTCAGTATTTTCCCATTCCTAGCCTTTGTCTTTGTCCTTCCTCTCAGATCAAACCTCTAGAAGTGTTTTTGTCTTTCTTTTCATTAAAGATTTCACTGTTACTTTCATCTTTGTCTTGTGGCTTTAAATGGCTGCTCCCACACCTGACTGCCCAGCTCTTTTCAGCTCAGTGGAGCTCCTGACAAGGAGTGATTTAAAACTGTCCAGCTATCTGAAGTTCCTAAGGATTATATATAGTCTTGCTGTCCCACACTTTACCTTTAGTGATTTAATAACATTTTATCTGATTTCTCCTTACGCAAGGTTCCCGGGATGGGGGTGGTGAGGGAGCCTTTGATTTAAGGCTACTTGGTTACTCTATGACTGCAGCTAACTGATTGTTTCAAAAAAATGTCTTGTTATGATGGAAGTGATAGTCTTTCCAGCTTTCTACATCTTAAGTGGAAGCAGAAATATCGAGCTACCACTTTATTCTAGCTTCTGAGCGCTAAACCATCAGCCTGTTGTAATTTTCTCCCAGGGACGTTTGCCAGGTTGTTAAATCCTGTGTCATGGAAGAGTAGCTCCATACCGCCAGTGCCTCTTATCTAGTTTCATATTCTCTTCTCCTTGACATAGCATCCCTAATATCCACTCTTGGTTACTCCTGCTCATGCCTGTTAGCTAGATCCAGCCTGGTATTAGCATCAAATCCTTCTCAGCCTGTGGCAGACATAGCACTTTTCCAGTTGGGTGATGCTGATATTTGGCTTTACAAATGGGCTTGATGTTCAGAAAGGGAATGGAGAACAGATCCAGAAGAAAGAAAGCATTCCATCTGGAGGCATCTGAATAGTCTTCATGTGAGGGGGAGCTTTTTTCAAGTAAAGAGAAGTAGGCTCCTTTTTATGCGCTAGACGATTCAGGAAACCTGGGCATTTGAGATCCTCAGGTAGCCCTATTCAAAGTCTTAGGATCCTGACTCTCTCAGTTCCAGGCCCAGATGTTTTCCTCTGTCTACTGTTGGAATGTGGAAGGTGAGCATCTCTCAATGGTGCCAAGGAGACCATCTAATTTTCTCAGTTCATATTAAATTTATGATGAATAGATCTCTTTCTGTCATGAAGAGAATAGATCTCTCTTCAACACATCAATGGCCCATAGAAGCAACCACCCAGTTCCATAGCCCTTATTATTAGCAGTGTCCTCCACACTTCTCAAACACCTGAGATTTGCATATGCTAATACACCCCCTTTCTCCTGTGTCCTATCTCAGTCTACCACAGATGGAAATTCTAGCAACTGCCATGCTTGTGCATTCAAAGAGCTGTCAATTATCCATCTGGGATCAAACTATGGATTTAGCAACCTAAACATTAGCAATCTATGTTTACAGTGGCTCGGGGAAGGATGCATTGACCTTTAGAAGGACATCTGTGGGAAACTACAACCATCCCTGCTTTGCACCGCACAAGGGCTCCATAGCTTTTGAAAGATTATTATTCTGTTACACTTTCTTATGTCTTTTTATTCATGAATACTGATAGATTATTTTGTATATGAAACTAAACACTCTTATTCCCTAATTTAAAACAACTGCATTTCACGTTAAGTATCCTAAAAAGACAGTTAGTTTCTCCTGACACGTTTGTCAGAGTCAGTTCCTTGAACGTGGTTTTCTTGAAGCCAGCTCTGACCTATGGCTGATGGCCTCACTTGCATAGAGAATGCTCTTTTTAATCATTTTTCCCCCTTTACATTCTGAGCTCAATCCAGATTTATTAAGAAATAAATCTTCCAGACACCTTTCTTTCACACACAAATTTATAGTGAAATTTATAGCCACTCTTCTCTTACATCTGAGAGTAATTCTGCCAGTACCACTTTGATTATATCTTATGGTGTGGTGGCACATACTGCTATTAGCATTTACCCATTTTGTGCATATATTTTATCTGTACGACTAGTCCGAGTTCTTTGAAAGAAGGGGTCTATCATTTATGCCTCTTTTTATTTGGATCAGAATTATACTAAATGTTCTATCTATGAACGCACCACGTAGAGATTTCAAAGAGTGGAATCAAGAGTATTTAATGTGTCACTCGTATATAGCACTTCTTGGCACAGAGAGGCACTTCTTAAGTTTGTGTGACTGAATAAATAAAGACTAAATTAGTTTATGACAAGTATATATTCTGGTATGTCTGCCTGTGTGTGTATTTATGGGTGCTAATACTAATATACAAATTTAATAACTTAATTTTTATTTTGGAATATGTTTGAAATGGCAGCTTATTTTTTTCTGTAAGTTGACTCAGTCTGCTTTAAATTACTATGAGAAAAGTCACTCTTTTTATTCCATTTATAAGCCACATAATGATGAGCATTCTTGAATTTATTTCTCTGTTTCTTAAAACCACAGACCTACAGATGAGCTTGAATCAGATCCAAAAATCGATGGGTACTTGAAAGCACACAGGGGCCAGGCTGTGGTTTGTGGGGAGCCCTATAACCACAGGCACATGACAGCTAGCATTGAGTAAACCAATTTGGGTGGAAAGAATTGAGCCACGTCTTTGTTTGAACTAAGTTTACTGACTCTTGTTTATGAAATAGCCTGTTATATATATATATATTTTTTTTTAATACTGCTAAATGTCAGCTAGCTTTATGTACTTCTTTTTCCTTTGTCTACATTTTTACAGGCCCTTCTAATATGTGTTATAATCAGAAATAAGTGGGTTTCACTGTGTGGCTGTTCAGGAGCAACGGAGACACAGCCAATATTGCCAATGATTGTGGAGAGAGGAAGTACTTCAAGTCTAATGAGAATATTCTTTTGTTTCTAAAGGGCTTTGCAGAGTATTTCCATAAGTACAGGTGATTTGTACAACGTGAAAAATAACAGCAACAACAACCAAAGAAAACCATTTGAGTGCGTGTTCCAATTGGATCCTGACTATCAAAATGCTTTTGACAGAGAAATTATTACTGAAAAATAATCCTAGACAAAATGTTGCTAGATTTTCTCTGGCAGGCTAAATTTTTACTCTTTTTGGCAAACAAATGGCCCCAGGGGGAGCCTGTCAACTTTATGATATGCCCCCCTTTCAATTTTACTTTTTGTTATTTCAAAGCCTGTTTCATTTGGTTTCCTCTACTTTGACATTGACTTTTTTCTCATCCTTTTTGCCTCCTTTTGCTAGTATTTGATCTCCTGCTTAGAAACCTCCTAAATTGCCCTTTCATTTTCATCCTCTTCTTTCCTATGTGCCCTCATTTGTGTGGAAAGATAGTTTAACCACTATCTCACACCTGCTCTTCATGTCACATTTTATTCCAATGCAGCAAAACCAGACTATTGTGAAATCACAACAGCATTGCTCAGTGCAAATATGCCACGATATTTTGTACATTCTGGCTATTTTGAATAAAATATGTTTATGTACCACCTCTGTCACATTCCCTGTTGATGTAGCTCACATAATTTCCACTTTTTCAGGTGTCAAACCGCTTTTTT
>NW_027529528.1:722855-778340 GCF_008692635.1 Crocuta crocuta
TTAGTATTCAGTGTCCCTAACACTTCTCTTGATAATTTAAGAACAGAAGCTATTTTGGCCCTGACCTGGTCAAGGAAAGAACTGAAGGATAGCTCTTGATTGATGTGACCACTAGATATCGCAGGAACAATTGTTTATGAATCTTCAGTTTCATGTTTAACAAATGTGACATCCCACATAAATGGCTTCTTTTTTTCTGACATAGTAGCAATTGCTGACCTTTTCCTTTGTTTTTAGTTTAAATCTCCAGGAAACTTTTTCAATTTTCTGAACTACTTGTTCACTTCTATTAAGCCAAACTCTTTTATGTCTGACTATATTCTAGGCTTTTGGCCTGACTAGGATGGAGCTGTCTTGGATTAGATGTCTACCACTGATCCAATCAACAGTGACCTCTACCATGGCTGGCCACTCTGCAGAAACCATGGGCTGGCAGTGCTTCTGATCCAAGAGTGTGGGCATGGATAGGACAAGCACTGATTGACATCTCCATGACTTTCTATTTCTTGATACAATAAACATATGACATCACTCTTATACATACATTTCCAAGAGTGTTTCACCTAAAATTGTCCAGCTAGAACACATTTAGTCATTCAATGTTTTTTTTGAGTAACCCAATATGTGTCAGGAGAATTTTATGTTTATTCATATGAGAATAAATTAGGGATGGAGAGCTGAATAAGAGCAAAAAAAAAAAAAAATCCTTGCTTTTAAATTGCTTCTGAGAGCTAGAAAAACTATCAGTTACTTTTGATAAATTGACGTGTGTGATTAAAGACAGTTGAGAAATGAGGGAGATGAGATTAGGGTCAAGCTGTGAAAAATCATATAGGTCTTTGTATATTACAATAAGGAGTTTTACTTTTACTCTAATTATAATAGAAAGCCTTTGGAGCTTTTGTTGTGTTTTGTTTTTTATTCAATGGTATATCATGATCAGATTTCTGTTTTAAAATAAGCATTGTGGCTGTTGCCCAGAGAATGTACTCAATGGGGATTAAGAGTGGAGGTAGTGTGGGCCAAGTAAGAGATTCTTGATCTGGTCCAGATAAAATGATTTTGCTTTGAACTACACTGGAGTAGAAAGTGATGAAAATAAGTTGTATTAGGCATTTTAAAGGAAGAACCAACAAACTTTAGTGTAGGTTCTTATGTGGTTTTTACACAACAGCTCCATGAATTGTGACCTGGGTAACTGAGGGGACAGTAGTATGATCATCTGAGATATGAAATATTTGCTACAGAATAGATCTTTCTGGAGAATTCCTAAGGGGCCAGGGGTGAACAAGCTTTCTAGTTGGCGCGCCCATTTTAAATCCAAGAAGAAGATGTCAAAGGCATTTGTAAAAGTGAGAATAGAACACAATGGAAAGAAGCCAGGCGATGGTTGAAGGTTTCAGGAATCACAATTTTCCTGATGGATTTTAAAGCCACCAAAGCTGATTTAAGTAGAGTAGAGCAGGCTGAAATTGTGTTCACTTCAAGACCAGGCAGAATAAAGACTACTGAAAGGGACTGAGGAAATGTTTCTTAGGGGGTAGGAGAAAACACAGACAAACCTTGTTTTGTCAGAACCTAGATTGTAGTTCCCATTCTGGCGGATGTATCAACATCCCCTGGAGAGCTCATTAAGACCCTGACAGGTGGCCATACCCTCTAAGTTTCTGATCCAGTAGATCTGAGATGGCTTCAGGAATTTGCTTATTTTATAAGTTCACACGTATAGTAAAGGATCAGTTAGATATTTTTTTATGTTTGCTGACAGATTTCAGACTTCACTCCTCCCTCTTCCTCTTTCCGCACATCCAGATAAGCTGATAAGAAAGTTTGGCTTCTCCCCACTTTGATGCTGGTGAGAGGTTCAAACACTCAGGAAGTGCTGCCAGTGTGAGGGAACCTTTACCTGGTTACCTCTGCCCCCAAAAGACCATAAAAGGCCCAGACCAGTCTTCTTTCCCTGCTCTCACAAGCCATTTTTGAACCTGCTTAGAAATCACTATGCTATTCATAAAAAGCCTTATTATATAATAAACCTTTCCATATCTTCTTAGTATGTGTGTAGCATCATCAGTCTCAATAAATGAACCAAACTTTGAGTAGTGTCATCCTGTTACTTCAGGGCAGCCACAGGTGATGCTATGCTGCTAATCTGGAGACTTCTATGAGAGACATTCAATAGCATGCTTTAATAGAGTCCCTCAACTTAAAATTTGCTAAGATGTTAAAAAAATTTTTTTAAAGGACAGGGGTCCTGGGTGGCTCAGTTGGTTAAGCATCTGAGTTTGGCTCAGGTCATGGTCTCCCAGCTCATGAGCCCTGCATCGGTCTCTATGCTGAAGTCTCAGAGCCTGGAGCCTGCTTTGGATTCTGTGTCTCCCTCTCCCTCTTCCCGACCCCCACTTGCGCTCTGTCTGTCTCTGTCTCTCAAAAATGCATAAACATTTATTTTTTTTAAAAATGCTGCTATGATATCAAGTAAGCTAAGGCTAGAAAGTTGACCATTGACCTTAAAAAGATCATTTGTGATTTTTAATCGTTTATTTTGTAATCTTGTTTATTTATTTTGTGAGAGAGAGAGAGAGATTACATGTGGGTGGGGAGGGACAGAGAGAGAGGAAGAGAGAATTTCAAGCAAGAGTCCGACATGGGGCTTGATTTCATGAACTCTGAGACCATGACCTGAGCTGAAATAAAGAGTTAGATTCTTAACCAACTGAGCCAACCAGGCACCCCCATTTGTGAACTTAATAAAAGCTATTTTAGCAGAATGGGTTGGGGATATTATGGAATAAAATAGAGGGGACACCAAAAGTCTAGAGAATTCTCTCAAGAAGTAGCTTTTTAAAAATATTAAGGTGTATTTGGGTTTTGATTGAATGATAAAAACACAACTGTCAGATTTACCGTTAGACTAGAAAAGGGAGAATTATATCATATTAGAGCATTATTTGATTATATTAGAGGAATGAAATGAAGTTGGCCCCATCTGATGGTGTCTGCTTTCCATAAGACATAAATTGAGATCATCAACTCAGTAAAGAGAAAAGGAGTATGAAGAAACAGTCACTGGGAGGGTCAGACAATGATCTTCTAGGGTATCTATGAGGATGAGGGATGGCGGTGACGAGTACTTATCTGAGATGTGTGAACCTAAGTTTGATGGGAGATCAGGGGATCCTGGGAGCCAGTGTTGCCTAGTGTGTTGTAACTGCAGCTCTTAAGCCAGAGCTTCTGGGTTCAAATCTTTTTTTTTTTTTTTTTTTTTTTTTTTTTTTTTTGGTCTTATTTGTCGAGGGACCTGGGAATTCTTAAGCACAAAAGGCTCACTGCCTTTTATGATATTAGTTTGACATGAGAACATGTCAGCATTGAAAAGTTTCAATACTGCCATATGAAATGTGTCTTGCTTTTCTGTAGGTAGATAATTTATGATTTTATCTTTAATACAAGGCCGGTGACAGACTTGCTTACATTTTACCTCTTTAAGTGGGTGGCCTAGTGACTAATCATGAAATAAGCACTGGATTTGTTCCTGGAAAATTGGGATTCAATTCAGAAGGATGCAGTAAGAAGAAGGTCATGGTCTTAATTTTGTCAAACACTTTCATCCCCACTACCATTATTGCTTCAGTTTTGTGCCATTGGGAAGACCCAGGTTGGATAAAAATAATCAATTACCTTGGATAGTTTAATCAATTAATTGCTAATTTTTTTTCTCCACTAAAGGCTCTCTGGTGATAAAACTGTGATCAAAATTGTTTTCTTTTTCCCCCAAATTTGTTACTATGTAATCTTTCAAACTCACAACTTCCAGATCCCTGCCTATCTAGCCAAACTATTGGCCACCAGTGTAGCCAGCTTCATTGGCATGTGATCCGTCTACCTGGACAGAGCCCCTGCTGAGAAGGGCCCAGTGCCTTGCTTAATGCTTCTCTTTCACCATCTTGAAATTCTCTGGACTTGAGTTTTTTAAGTGAAGTCTGCTGGAACAACAGGGAGTGCTTGTGGGCAGAGGAGACATCCTGGGTGGTAGAGCGCTCACAGGGTGGTGGCTGGGCAGTAGTCAGTCCCTCCTGGCTCAAGCCTCAGGAGCGTGAATGCATAGCAGCTGGCATGGTCCAAAATCCTATGCCCCGGCTGCCAAGCCAGGACTGGAGGCCAGCCTGGAGGCAGCAATAGCGCCGCAGCAACACAGATGCCGCTGCGGTGGCTGTGGGACAAGGAGCGACTCTGCATGGGGGTCAGGGTATGAGTGTGGGAATGCTTGCTCTGCTCTCTGCCTGCCCAACCTAATTTGGAGTGTCGGGGGTCATATTAGAGCTCCAGGCTGGCTGCTGGGCTAGAACCTGCTGGCAGCCAAGCAATCAATAATGTAAATTGTTGTAAAATAAAAGTTTATATGTGGATATTGCAGTAAAGAATATTGGGAGATATGAGAACACTGCAAAGAGTTTAGAATCTCTAGAAATTTAGAACCTCATGAAATTTAATATCACTACATCATGGGAAAAGAACACTATTGTCATATGAAGTTTTGGCTGGCTCTATTATTAACAAGGAAGGCAATTTTAAATTAAATTATTTTTTAAAAATTGAAGATACAGTAATAGAATGCATAGACAGGCATTTTGATTTATGTGCAAATCATGAAGCTGATTTGTGTCTTATATTAGCCCCACAAGGTATAGAAAATGCCAAAGGAAACATGAAAATGATGTTGTATAAATTTACATTTAAGCTAAATTTAGACTTATAAGAAACTGATTTGTAAAAAGAGTTAAATCTTTTTAGAAAAAACAAGTGTTCCATGAGAAACATCAGGTCCAGCTGTAGTAAATTTTATATTTTGAAATAATTTATTAGAAATTTATCCCAATTTTATTATAGCTTATAAACATTCTTATTGGTTCCAGAAACAGTCCCATCCATGGAAAAATTCCTCTCAAAATTAGAAATTATCGAAATTATTTGCAATCCTGCATCTACCAAAGTGACTAACATTGCTTATAATTATATCAATTATAAGTAAAGTCACTATAAATATAAATTCGATGATCTAGTAAATGAAAACAAAGACAAAAATTCTATAATTAATCAAGAGACTCAGTGAGAAATTATTACTACTTAAGGTATTGTGTAAAATTATAATACAATTTATTTTCAATTTTTAAATTAATATATTTTATGTACTACCTTATTATGTTTAGAATTATGTTTAGTGAAACAATCTTTTAAAGGAAATATTTTCATATTTTTGAACTTTTAATAACAAGATACTAAGCAAAGGACCCCACATTTTCATTTTGCACTAGATAATGAAAATTATATAGCTAGCCTTGTATATATAGATGCAGAAATTACTTCAAACCCTGCCTCTGGCTATACTCTAACATAACCAGAATGAACTTTAAAATGTATTATTCAAAGTTCTAATACTGGGAAATTTTTTTTTAATTTTAATGTTTATTTATTTTTGAGAGAAAGAGCATGAGTAGGGGAGGGGCAGAGAGAGATGACACAGAATCCAAGCAGGCTCCAGGCTCTGAGCTGTCTGCACAGAGTCCAATGGAGGGCTTGAACTCAGTGCCTTACCAACTGAGCCACCCAGCTGTCCCTACTGGGAAAAATTTGTTTTTTTTTAATTTAATTTTTATTTATTTTTGAGGGAGAGAGACAGAGAGTGAGCAGGGGAGGTGCAGAGAGAGAGGGCAGGTTCCAGGCTCTGAGCTGTCAGCATAGAGCCCGACATGGGGCTCAAACCATGAGATCATGACTTTATTGGGAAAAATTTTTTAATTATTTGAGGTCTACCCCTGAAAAGAGAGGTGATCTCCCATAAATAAGATATATATTTTTTGTCAGCTTCCACACACACACCTTGTCTAAGGCATATTGATAGACATTTTATTTAGATACCGTGTGATATCCCACTGGTATTGTAAGGACACAAGTCTAAACCAAACTGACTCCATGACAGGCTTTAAGTTTCCCCTCTAAACTAGAAGGCCTAAGTTTCAGCTTCCCCGAAACTACCAGGCAGTTACACATTACCCAAGGCAGGAGAAACCACCCTTGCAACACCCAATCAGGAAAGGCCGGCGACCACCCTCCACATTACTAAGGGAGAGGCCTGGAGATAGAAACTATAGATAGGACCCTGTTACCTAATGTTAAAGTTAACCCATTAGTCGCCGAACAAGACCCTAGGCTCGCTCTGTAATTGGTTGAATTTAAAGGTACTCTAAACGTAATTGGATCCCGCCAAAAGTAACAAATACTCTAGACAATGTCTATGGTTAAACCCGCTGTCAATAATGTTGAATAATTATGATTGGGTCACTGTTCCCATGTCACAACTTCTGTAACTCCCCAGTCACAAACCCCATAAAAACCCTACTCTGCCTTTGCTCGGGGCTCTCAGCACGGATCCACTGTGTTGGTGAGGTCTGGGAGCCCGAGCGTAAGCCCGAATAAAAGCCCTTTGCTTTTGCATACGTGACTCGGACTCCTTGGTGGTCTTGGGATTTGGGGGAGATCGCGATCTGGGCATAACAATATCATATCCTGCTATAAATAATTTATGCTATGTTTTTAAAAATCATCAGCATAGCCAACCCGTAAGGTACCAGTGAACTATGCTATGGCATAAAAAGATAAGCTGGGCCAATCAGATCTGACTTTGGTTTTGTTTTTATTGCTTATCAGTTGTGTGATCTTGGACAATTTGCTTAATTTTTCTTAGCCAAATATATTTATCTATAAAATAAAATAATACAGTTGTTTAGATGTCCTTAAATCCCCAACTCTAAACTTTTATAAAAACAAAAGTGGACATGTTAGAATGCTTAATCACAGTGATGGTTGATTACTCCATCATAAATGCCTACCTCAAAATTTGAGAATTAAAATTTAAAAGCAAAATTAATAATTGCTGACTTACTTAATGGAGAGTGTCATAATTTATACATTCCAGGAATGCATTGTGAAATCATTAGAGATCGGTGTTCTATAATTAAGTGGTCTTAATTAAGTCTTTACAGAGGAGTGCAGATAGTGGCTGAAGCAAAGCAATAGCAAAGACCAGGATATATCATGGAGAAACCTGGTAATTGCAGGTTTTATTTTTGATGCTCTTCGGTTTAGCACTTGCTGTATAATCCATAATCCCCTTTACTGTCCTTCCTCAGCTCCCTCACTCATATGTTTAGCTTACAGTATTCTTCAGAGAGCATAATAGCAAACATCAAAATTTGTTCTCAAATTTACAAAAGATTTCTGAAATCTAGTATTACTACAGTAAGAAGGTCATGCCTTGCAGAAACTTCATTTATTTTTATAGCGATGTAGAAAATGCGTTTATCGTAGGAAAGATGGAGAAACCAGTGATAACAAAGAAGTATGTTTCTTCCTATTCTCAAGGTGTCGCAGGTCATTGAGTCAGGGGTCACTTGCCAAGTATGGTATAATATTATCTGGTCTTGAGCAAATGAGCTCACATTCTGCGGTGAAGAGTCCCAAACAGTGCCTTGTATTTGCTTAAAAGGTATGGGAGAAATTAACAGCTCTGACTAACTGATTGCAGTTCCCTTGATGTCTGTTTGTTGCTAGAATTCTTTCTAACTTCTGGGTCTCTTTGTTCTGGCCTACTCATTCTTTGTTTCCAGACACCCTGCTGATTTCTGAGCTGAGTTCAGGCTGTTCTTTCTAACACAGTCGTATAAATAAGCGATGAGGAGATTTGCAATAGCCTCGTGTTAATCTCAGACTTCTGAAGTATTACTGGAAAATTTGGCTCACTGCACTGCCTTTGAGCAAATAGATGGATTCAGATCAGTCTTCCACTTAATTTGACTTTATATAATGGATGGAACCATGTGGATAAAATTAGGAAATTTAGAATATTAGAACAAGAAAATATTCAGGAATGGAAACCATGCTATGCTGTAGAGTCTTCTTTTGGATATAATGTTGGCCAAAAACTTTACTGAAAATAAAGGGGAAAGTTTGAGTTGTAGTCGCTTCCTTTCTTTCTTTAATGCCATTTGATACTAAAACAAGAGAAAAAGAAACTGCTCCAAATTCCTTCAATCGATGAATTGCTAACTTTTCTAATAGAAATCAGCAACAAAATTAATATTTCATAGGTGAGTGTGACATCATTAAAAATGAATCACCTAAATAGCCTTTGTTTTTACTCTGAAATGACAGGTCTTTAATTCACAATCACATATCTGAAATTATTTTTTCTCATGCTCGAAAACTTGGAAAACGCAATAATTTATCATTGATGCTGTCATGTTTTGTAAATATACTCCAATTCAATAACTATTATTAGTAAAAACACTGTGTTTGCTTATTGGACAGTATAGTGATGAGGGATAATTATTGCCACTTAAAATGCTCTTATAGAACTTATGTGCAAATAAAAATATACCTACCGGTATCACTCCTTAGTTTATCAGTCATAAAATAGCTAGTAAAAATAAACAAAATTTTATATCATCTTCAAGAAATATTTATCCTAGATTGAGATTTGGGTCATTTACAAATTTTAACCTGCACATGCAATTGATGTTTGTATCCAGCTGGTTTCATGCGTCTAAGAATGTTAAATCTGAAACAATCAAAAAGTTTTTCACAGCTGTTATTGGTTAAATTGTGTCTTCCTTAATCCATATGTTGAAGTCCTACCCCTCAGTAACTCAAAATGAGACCTTATTTGGAGACGGGGTGTCTTAGGTCAGGCTGCCATAATGAAAATACCTATAGACTGGGAGACTTAAATAAGAAACGTTTATCTCTCACAATTCTGAAGGCCAGGCAGTCTCATGGTGCTGGTCCCATCTCTGGTAGAGTCTACTTCTGGGCTTATAGATGGCCATCTTCTTTGTGTTCTCATGTGGGGAAGAGAGAGCGGGGAAAGCAGGCTCTCCTCTCTCTTTTTATTAGAGCCTCCAGCCTCGTGACCTAATCATCTCCCCAAGGCTCCCATCTTTAAATATCATGACATAGAGGATTAGGGTTTCAACATAAAGCATTCTGGAGGGACACAAACATTCAGTCCTGAGCAAAGTGTCATTACAGAGGTAATCAAGTTAAAATGAGGTCATTACAATAGGCCCCTCTACAAAATGACTGCTGTACGTGTAAGAGGGGAAAATTTGGAGACAGACATGCACACGGAGAAGGAGTCAAATGAAAACAAAAGCAGATCAGGGTGATGGTTCTATAAGGCAAAGTGTGCCCAGTATTGCCTGCAAATCACTAAAGGCTCCATGAGAAGCCTGAGACAGATTCTGTTCCACAGGTCTCAGAACGAACCAAGCCTGCCAGTGCTTTGATTTAGGGCTTTTAGCATCCGCATCTCTGAGACAATAAATTTCTGTTGTGAAGCCGTCTAGTTTGTGGTGCTTTGTTAATGGCAGCCATGAGAAACTAATAATCCATGGCATACGCATAGAGGTATTTCTATATCTCACATGTAGTACATATGTATATATGAGTGTATGTAGAAGCTAATGCATGGAGAGATGGAAAGAAAATTCATTTCAGCAGTTATTAGAATATGGGAGAGGAATTGTTAAAGAACTAGGTTCGTTGTTAATGTTCTAGTTTGTAAACAGAGAACAAATTATTAGTCACTCGTACAATTTGAGCTTTGTTGACATTGTTATTTTATCTCATCCAAACGATTGCAATAGTTTCCTACGCGGCTTGTTTTATTTAAATTTTACATATTATTTCTCCAAGTAAAGAAATCTACTAGCCCTTCAAGAACCAATCCGCCCCCTAGGGGACCAGATGAAATTAGTTACTACTTCCCATGTGAACATAGGACACAATGCTTCGATTGCCATTATGGTGCACTTACGAGGGTGATCTTTAATAGATATCGTTTGGTTCATGTTTCTGTCACTTACTAGAGTACGAGCTCTGTGATGTGAGAAACTTCCCTGCCTAAACAACTTTCATCATTCTGCTTTGTAACGAGTAGAAATTTTTAAATTGTTTGCTAAATTCTACATTATACTGACATTTGTTTGTTGCATGACTTTGGGCAAATAACCTAAATACCTACTACTTCAGTGGTGACACCACAAAGGGTAATTGAGGATATTTAATGTGGAGCATATGTGACATTTTTTGGCACCCTGTCTGGAATTTTGTACCCCAAAACTAAAGTCTGTTGTTACAGGTTTTGCTCTTATAGAAAGATATTTCGATTCCATGTATTGTTTGGATCCATAGATGTTTACTGGTTATTATGCAAACAAAGCCCCTACAGCAGTTTATGTAAGATCCAGGATGAAGCCAGTAGGTGGGAAGTTTGGGAAGAATTTACAAAGCGATACCAGAGGCAGCAGTTATCTGGGAATCCAGATGCTTATCTCTCATGGTGGCTTATCCATACCCATAAACTTTCTGTTTCTCTGTTTTTCTTTTAACCTCTGCTGTTGCTGACACTAATTTCTGTGCACTTGACATTTCTTTCTATTTTCCATACCTGATTTGTACCAGATCCTGATTCTGCTTTCCTGACCTTCACAGGTAATCTCATCATTCCTCCTGTTTGTTCCACTTTTGATTGAAAGTGATTTACCCTGCTTTACTAAACATCTTTAAGTCTTTTTATTGCAAAAAGGGATATTACATTCCTTCAGCTAAGATTCCAGAAGCGGCTGGAGTATGATCATCTTGCAGAGAGCCTTGGGGAGCAGTTGTACCAGCTGTCCATTCATCACTAAGCTCCTGAGACCTCTTTTTTTTTTAATGTTTATTTATTTATTTTTGAGAGGGAGAGATTGGGGGAGGGGCAGAGAGAAAGGGGGAGACAGAATTCTAAGCAGTCTCTGCCCTGTTAGCACAGAGCCTGACGTGGGGCTCAGACTCACGAACATGAGATCATGACCTCAGTCGAAATCAAGAGTTGGACTCTTAACCAACTGAGCCACCCAGGCACCCCCTGCAGACATTATTTTTACAGCTCCCCACCCCCTGCCTTGCCCCAGCTCCAGGTAAGGTGTATGGGGGTCAAAAATTCAGCTCACCTATACTCATGTATAGGAGCAAGGTACTCTTTGGGTCCTTTTTCAGCCAGTGGGGTCATGCAGGCTAATCTGTATTCTTCTTTCCTACAGCTTCTTTCCTTATCCCTTGCAGGACTTTATCTCCATCCTTAGATATTCTCTTTCATGTCTCTGTTCTACCATCAAGTCCTAAAGTAACAGTATATTTGGTCTAAAGCACGGTTGGTGTTCAAAGGACTCTAAAACGTTGTGAATTTTGAATGGTATCTTCCTTCTGATTCCAGTAGTTTACTGAATGAGATCCTATCCTCTAAACATTTTATGTAATTTCTTACACTGGTACTTCATCCACATTTCCTGGTCCATGAGAATGCCTTCTAGGGTGAACATCAGAAAATGTAATTCTGGGAAGCACAGAGAACTGATAACCTTAATTAAAACATTTTAGCAAAAGTCAGATGCTCAACTATTAGAAATATTGCAATTCCTCCATGAGCAGGAAGCAAGAATATATTATTTGTACTGTATCATTTTTATTGTATTTTGTAGGAAATCTCCTGTGCCCACTTCAAATTTTCTTTGCCTCAGCTCTTATTCTCGACACTGCTCTGTTGATAAGTTTCAACAGGATATATTCAAGTTCACGAAGGTGTGGCATACAAGTGTCACCTCAGTCTTCAACCTCGTCCCGTTAGTACTTGACCTTGGCCTTTTTTGACATGGGACAACCGGGGGAATGTACCTGGAACTTTACCCAGAATTTATATACCACTCCTTTGGGAAACTCTTGATGCTTTGTCTTTAACATGGCATAATTCCAGCCAAAACTTAGCCTCTTGCCTGCGGGTTATGACCTCATACCCGTTCTGTTTTAGAGAGACGAGTAGATCCTTCTTACCCGAAGTGACACCCAGAGCTGGATATGAATTTGTTTTCCCCGTGTACAGTGCCTCCAGAAATATCACCATATAAATGTGAGTTTTACTAGCAGAGTCTATTGTACAATATTGCCTCCTATCAAGGGACCCATTTCATGTCAAATGAAGTGCAGTAATTGGTACATAATTATGAGATCTGGTTTCACACATATTCCATCACCCAGAAGCAGCTGATCTAATAAAATGATGAAATAGCCTATTTAAATTTGGATTTGTCCTCTGGGATATGAAATCTATTTCTCTAATGGAGACATGCAATATCAGACCAACTCTGTATTTCTGCCCCAGGATTTAATTTGCTCTAGTGTCTCTTCCTCAATGAAGAAATTAATATCTCTTGGAACAATCTTTGAACATGGGGTTAGGAACTGATAAATAAATGTCTTTTTTTTTTTTTTTTTTTTTTTTGTCAAGTAAGTGTTCATGAGTTTTCTCATATGGCTTCCAGAAATTAAGCACTTTGTTTCCCTAATAGTGGCCAATTTGATAACATATTGGCTCTCCCATGTATTACTCCTGGTTCCTGAGGTCACAGTCTCAAATAAACTATTCATACATCATCTTTTGTCTCCGGCATTATTTTCAGAGAAACATAGGATAAGACAGTATCTAAGGTTCTCACCAACTCTGGCAATGTGTTAATTTTCCAAAAGATAATTGTATTCTAAACCCAAATTTTCCATAATACCCTAGCAGAAAGATCCTGGGTTTCTTCCTCTGAAAAGAGTTGTCACTATCTGCTTTTGATTGAAAAGCTGTAGGGTATATTAAGTAACTCTTCTTAGTCTTGGCTTAATGGGTAGAGTTTTGTGATATCAATTGTTCATAAGACAAAATAGAGCTGAACCAAAATGGCATGATTAAAAAAACAGAGCCAAGTGTAGACATTAGCATTTGGCAATAAGAATAAGCAGTCAAAATATTTGGCAAAGGCTGTTGCGGATTCTTGTAGATGAGAACGGACAAGTTTTTCTTTGTGGCCATGAAAACCACAATTTTATTGTTATAACACAAATAACTCTAAGCAAAGGGTCTTGGCAGTCATATCTGACTTACTATTGAGAATCTTTAGACATTTTTAATCCTTAAATAATTTTTTCTTTCTTTCTCTCAGATATAAGAGCATGAGAAATTCTACCACTTAATCCTTTGATATGATTAAGCTTAGCCTGTGAGTGCTACCATGATGGATGTGGACCAGATTTGTAGATTTAACCACTGGAATATCTAATTGGTTTGCTGCCATTTGAGATTGAGTTACTCTATTATATTCAGATGAGTGCTGAGTTCTTTGGATTGCCATATTAATTTCCAGTTTCCTCTATTTATGGGGGATGAAGAGCTAAATCAATATCTCCCAGAGTCCCTTTCAGATTCTTGCTGTAAAATGTGTTTAGCCAGTTGGATATACTTGATGATTTGGAAGGCAAAAATGAAGGGACACTTACCTTCCTGTACTCTCGACTATTACAGAAGGCTAACAATATAGGTATATGGGACTTCCTTCCCTACAGCAACATTCAGTGTCCCTTCACCAATATGAGAGGTAATTTACAAGATAACAGTGGCTTTTTCTTGCTTTCAGCATAACCCTAAGGGAAGCCTCAGAAATGACTCCCTCAGTGGATCATGGATATTAGTAATAATTACTATTATTCATGGCGAACTTCCAAGGGGTCCCATATATATCTTCAGCACTTACAGGGACTTTCTAAGGGCAAAATTCCCTGTATCAAATATCTTCCTGCTGAAAATACTCAAAGCATTTTTCTTTTCTTCCCCAAACCCCAGTGGATGCATCAAATTAAAGGAGAACTGAGTCCCATGACATAACAGACAGTGGAATTTACTGTGACTAAAGGAGTACCATCACAAATATTAAAAATGTAAAGTGAGGGGTGCCAGGGTGGCTCAGTCAGTTGAGTGTCTGACTCTTGATTTCAGGTCAGGTCATGATCTCACAGTCATGAGATAGAGCCCCACCTCGGGAACTGAGCATGGAGTCTGCTTAAGATTCTCCCTCTGCCCCTCCACCCCCTCAAAAAAAATGTAAAGTGAAATATATGTTCTCATAAAATTATTTCTTAGGAAAATACCATGTGTTAAATATGTGGCAAAACATGAGAGAAGCAAGTCCAAGGTGGAAGTCCTGGTTTGGGTTTATTTTTAGAAGATTTTAGTCGAATTAGAGGACTTCATGACAGAGAAAGAGATGATATAATTTGGGGCTTTGGTGTCCTCTGGATCTTTAATCATAATTTCTTCTGTAAACCTCAAAAAACTAACAAAATCTTTTCTCACAATTAAAAAAAGACATTTCAATGTTATCTGACTTCAATTTAAAAAGTATGTCAAATTATAAGATATACCTGCACATTCCAGTGTGTTCACATTCCTGTCTCCCATTCAGTGTGATCTTCAACTCAGAGTAACATGTTAAGGGAAAAGACCCATGTCACATGCTGGACACTGATATTCTTCTTAGGAAGATACATATAGTTCTAGATTGACAGACAATAAAGGACAGCAGTTCTTACAGCCAATGACTGTGTACATTAGATGCCATCAATTCCTCATAATTCCATCAACAGACAGACACAATGGTATATCGACTGACTGTAACTTCAGGATCAATTCATGGACACTAGAAGCTGAGAGTTTAAATCTTGCTCAACTTCTGATTTACTGAATATTAGCGCTTCACAGAGTTATTGTTTAAAGAATCCTATAATAGTACCAAATCTGTTCGCACTCCTTCCTGGAATCCATTAAATACAACAAGAATGTTTTAAATTGTGTATTTTTCAGATTTTGTGAGTGCTGAAAAAGCTGACTTTCAGAATACCTTTCCAATGATATTCTTTTATTTTTGCAGGGAAATATGGCTTATTCTCCATGTTTACTCAGCAGCTTACATGGCATTTGAAATCATGGATGACACAAAAACTTGTCTCTAAATCAATCTGTGACAGCTCTTCCCCTGCTGTTTTTAACACTATTGTATGCACATGCTTTTTTATAATCTGTGCTCTTAAACAGTGATCTGCATGGCATAGAAATTTATGAATTATAATAAATTGGATGAAAATGAGATCATACAAAGGTTTCATTTTTACAAATGAAATCAGGGGTGTCTGGGTGGCTCAGTCAGTTAAGCATCTGAATTTGGCTCAGGTCATGACCTCACAGTTTGTGGGTTCGAGTCCTGGATGGGGCTCTGTGCTGACAGCTCAGAAACTGGAGCCTGCTTTGGATTTTGTGTCTCCCTTTCTCTGTGCCCCTCCGCTTATGCTCTGTATCTCCAAAATGTTTTAAAAAATAGTAAAACTAAACATGAAATCAAATTATGTTAGGCATAATGAAGAAACATTTACAAGTATTAAATCCTTCATTGTACTGAACATATAGTAGATTTAGTGAAGCATGTGAAGACTGTCCTTTGTTTTCTCTAGAACCTTAATAAATAATCAGAAAAATAGAAATATGGTAAAGTAAGTGTCCCCAGCTTTGTAGTTGAGAATTCTGTTTCTGATATTCCCTTACTTTACTCATAAAACTGCTATGCTTGCTTAAGGGTTTGGAAAAAAAATGGACGCATGTTTTTAGCTTCCTGACTATTAAGCACAATGCTTCTCTTAGTGCAGTGATATCACGGGTGACTTCTTTGCACTGTAATTATTGATAATAAATTAAATATTTATACTTAATTAGAAATTTTAATATCTGCGTCTGTCAGGCTGCTTCAGTGCCTGACAAAGAGGGCTGGAAATGGATACATTCTCAAAATACTTCTCTCTCAAATAATTCCTATGAGCTGGAATTGAAAATTTTCGTGGTTGCTGTGGAGTCACAGAGGTGCTCTATTAATGCAGTGGTTTGAGTCACACATGTGTTAAAGTCTGGATGATGGACAATGGGAATGCTAGCAGAGTTAGCTTCCAAGCAATGGAAGGTTCTCTCTCCCTCTCCCATGAATGATTCCACACACTTTTATGACAGCATCTACCTATTATTATTACAAGTTCATGTGGTAATTGTTTGCCAGGAAATTCCTTCACTTAAGGAGACAGAAGAAAACAACAAAGCGAAAATATCTGGCAAGAAAATCCACATGCCATGTATCCCTTTCTCTGCAGCTCTTTGGAGACTTTCATGGGATACTATGATCAAACGAATGCTTTCTCTTGTATGCCGCAATTCTCCAAGAGAATATTTTATCTGACATGCGGCTTTGACTTTTTCTGTCAACCACATCTCTTCTCCAACCATTTTTCCTTCTTCACTTCTTTTTAAAATTAATTATTACATAATTTGCCAGGAAATCAAGCCAGGTTTTTAGAGTTCCTTCTTCGTGCTACTAATTTTTTCACAAAATTAATTGATACTTGCTGATTCTTTTCCTCATTACTACTTAACCCCTTGCAAGCTGCCTTCTATTCCTGCCCTTAACTCATAAAGATTTCTTTCTTTGGGTCAGCAGTCTTTCCAGTGACCATTCACAAAGGTTTTCTGTTCATTTTGCTACCGCTCTTTCTTAAGCTCCGTCTCTGGTTTTAGTTTATCCAACATTATTGATTTAGTCCCGTTTCTTACTTTGCTGTCTCTTCTCTTTCGTGTCTTCTTTCTTTCTCTGTCACTTTTCCTGGTATGTTTCCCACAATTCCTAAATAAAGGTGTTCCCACAAATTGTGCATTCTACTTTGTCACCATCCTCTTGATCATATGCTTGCATGATTTCAAATAATCTCCAAGTAACTTGCAGCTCTCTTGGTGACAAATTTCCTCTTTCCATTAAATTCCAGATGCTACTCAGTATGCATATTGAATTATTTCTTGGGCCCTTAATTGCGATTTCTATATTTAGACACCTATTTCAAATGTAATACATTTAAATACTTTTGAATTATAACAGTTTCAAATTTTTATGCAAAAAGAAATTGTAGATTGAGCACACCTGTTATTACCAAAAACCTATTCATCCCTATTGAGATTGTGAAGCCGAAGTTATATAGTTTCACATGTAAGAAAAAACTTAATGAAAATTGTTGACCAGTGAAGCCATGTTTTGTGATCCAGTCTTTTTAGTTAATTTTGATGATGTTTGGCCTAACCACAATGTACCTGAATTCATTAGGTTTTAAACTAAAATTTCAATGGAAGACAGCACTGTAACTCACCTCCCTTTTCATTTTGAAAATCTGTTTCATGTTACGACATTGTGCATAAATAACACAGCCAGAGAATTATATATGTCAAGTGGACATTCATTCATTCAACACATGTGCAACACACTTTACTCACCAACTTGCTAACCACAGCTGGGGGTCAGTTCCAGGTCATAAAATGAGTTATCTGGGTTTTCTCTAAATTAAATGGTGGCAATTATTTTTCAACTAGGTTTAACTTTTTGCATAACAAAGATGCAGTATTTTAAATATCAAGCAAAAGGAGAGTTAAAATTATGAGCAAAAGTACTTTTGTTATGTAAAATTACGATGCTTAAGGAAAACAAGGCAAACATGAATGAAAGATACTAGAAAATTAAAAAATACAACATCTGAAGGCAAAACTCTTCCTTGGTCTTTTTAGTTATCTCCACTGACATTTTAGCTTCTATTACAGTGACTCAGAACTCCTGGATTATTTATGCCAAATATAAATAATCCATTACCTTTCATGTTCATTTAATTCTATACATAGACACATTTTGTTGTCATTGAAGGAACATATCAATAAGAGAAAAATCGCAATTAATTGCAGCCAAACTACTTGGTATATGTTGTAAGTAAAAATTGGGGTGTTTCATTTTTTAGATAAGGAAGGCCAAAGAAATTACATTTCACTTAACTAGGGGTATGTTGAAGAAGTAAAGGATATTGAAAAAGAAAAAATAAATAAACTGACAGAAACTAATATTGGGCAATTGTGTGAAAATATCTCTATCTCCCTCCAGGCCAAGTGAATGGTTTTTTCCCTTGTACTTTTGTAGCACAATTTAATACAATTAAATAATTTGGAATTATTATTGTGTTAACATTTTATAAAAAAAACAAATGGTGGGGGCACCTGGGTGGTTCTGCCGGTGAAGCATTGATTGGACTTTTGATTTCAGCTCAGGTCATGATCTCACAGTTCCTGAGATCAAGCCTCACAATGGGGCTCTGCACTGACAACTCGGAGCCTATTTGCTGAGCTCTCTCTCTCTCTCTCTTTCACTTTTCTTTCAAAATAAATAAACTTTTAAAAAGATAAATTTGGCACACTTGTTATTACTAACAACATATTCACTGGTGATGTTTTCAGTATTTAAAACTTCAGAGCCTGATTTCATACATAGGAAAGGAAGATATGCAAAGAGATTGTTTTTATTTGTTAACATTACCATTTCTCCGATTAAACAGCTCCCTTAGATCAGGAACTGTGTCTAAATCATCATTGTATCCCAGATATTAACCCAGCATCTGATTTGCCATTTCTAATCAATACCTGTTACAGAATTAAAATAATAGTTTTATTATGTGGTAATTATAATAATATGCCTAGAGTCATTCAGAATTAGCAAATATACTTGCAAAATGATAAGAGTAAGAATTAAATATACTAAAGAGACAAGATGAGTTGGAGCTATAGTGCTGAATAATAAAATTAATATAATGTTTAGATATTATTATCATAAATATCAAAATATCTACCAGACCTAGAGGATAAAATGTTATTAGGGATTATACTGAGAAGGAAATACCATTCTCTATTTTTAAACATAACTGAAGCTAGAAGTCTGTCATATATGATCCTTCTTTTTCATAAACAGGAAAGATTTTGTCACATATGCATTGATGTATATGAGCTTCTCTCCCTAAGCGAAAAACACTTGAGAATTATTAACTCATTTTTTTTCTGAATGTATACCTTTGTCAAGATCATCTGCATGCAGAACCCCACAATTTTAAGGGAGTTTCCCACTTGGCCAACTTTGTAGTGAAAGAGACCCATAACAAATATACTTCCAAAACATGAAGGAAGAAGTGTGATTTCAGAAAATGTGAGTGGCTTGGGAGTTTGGGGTTTATAAAAAACTACTTCAGTTACTGACTCTTTTCTGAATGTGGTTGTATATGAAGTTCAGTTTCTCCATTTAAAAATCAAAAATAGTACTTTATTTCTGCTCTCATCCTTGGTAATTTGGAGATTTTTTTTCATGGATGTCCTCAGTGTTCATCATATTATTATTTATGTGATTAGGTATATTGTAACAGTCCCATAAGGATGAAGTTAAAGCTACTCGACATCCACTCTTTGGGATTTTTGGTTCATTTAAAATTTAGCCATATTTTAATATATTTATTATTTATTATATATTTTTCTTGTTTTAATTTAAGTAAAAATACTTTTTTCAGTAAACTTTATGCCCCACGTGGGACTCAAACTCATGACCCTGAACATGACAGGGATATCAACTCCCACCACTGTTGTTTAGCATAATGCTGGAAGCCCTAGCATCAGCAATCAGACAACAAAATGAAATAAAAGGCATCAGAATTGGCAAAGAGGAAGTCAAACTTTCCCTTTTCATGGACAACATGATACTCTATGTGGAAAAGCCAACAGACTCCACAAAAAGTCGACTAGAACTGATCTATGAATTCAGCAAAGTTGCAGGGTACAAAATCAACATACAGAAATTGATAGCATTTTTATACACCAATAATGAAGCAACAGAAAGAGAAATCAAGAAACTGATCCCATTCACAATTGCACCAAAAACTGTAAAATACCTAGGAATAAACATAACCAAAGATGTAAAAGATCTATATGCTGAAAACTGTAGAAAACTTATGAATGAAATTGAAGAAGACACCAAGGAATGGAAAAACATTTCATGCTCATGGATTAGAAGAATAAATATTGTTAAAATCTCAATACAAACCAAAGCAATCTACACATTCAATTGCACTAGCATTCTTCTCAAACCTAGAACAAACAATCCTAAAATATGTAGGGAACCACAAAAGACCCCAAATAGCCAAAGTAATATTGGAGAAGAGAACCAAAATGGAAGGCATCACAATCTTAGACTTTAGCCTCTACTACAAAGCCGTAACCATCAAGACAGTATGGTATTGGCACAAAAACAGACAGACTAATGGAATAGAATAGAGAACCCAGAATTGGAGCCACAAATGGATGGCTAGTTAATCTTTGACAAAGCAGGAAAGAGTATCCAATGGAAAAAAGACAGCCTCTTTAACAGATGGTGCTGGGAGAACTGGACAGTAATATGCAGAAGAATGAAACTGGACTACTTTCTTACACCAGACACAAAAATAAACTGAAAATGGAGGAAGGAAACCCTCAAAACCCTAGAGGAGAAAGCAGGAAACAACCTCCTTGACCTCAGCCTCAGCAGTTTCTTACTTGACACATCTCCAAAGGCAAGGGAATCAAGAGCAAAAATGAACTACTGGGACCTCATCAAGATAAAAGACTTCTTCTGCACGGCAAAAGAAACAATCCATAAAACTAATAGGCAACTGACTGAATGGGAAAAGATAGTTGCAAATGACATGTTGGATATAGGGTTAGTATCCAAAACCTATAAGGAATTCACCAAACTCCACACCCGAAAAACAAATAATCCAGTGAAGACATGGGCAGAAGACATGAACAGACACTTCTCCAAAGAGGACATCCAGATGGCCAACAGNGGACTACTTTCTTACACCAGACACAAAAATAAACTGAAAATGGAGGAAGGAAACCCTCAAAACCCTAGAGGAGAAAGCAGGAAACAACCTCCTTGACCTCAGCCTCAGCAGTTTCTTACTTGACACATCTCCAAAGGCAAGGGAATCAAGAGCAAAAATGAACTACTGGGACCTCATCAAGATAAAAGACTTCTTCTGCACGGCAAAAGAAACAATCCATAAAACTAATAGGCAACTGACTGAATGGGAAAAGATAGTTGCAAATGACATGTTGGATATAGGGTTAGTATCCAAAACCTATAAGGAATTCACCAAACTCCACACCCGAAAAACAAATAATCCAGTGAAGACATGGGCAGAAGACATGAACAGACACTTCTCCAAAGAGGACATCCAGATGGCCAACAGACACATGAAATGATGTTCAACATCACTCATCATCAGGGAAATACAAATCAAAACCAGACTGGGATACCACCTCACGTCGGTCAGAGTGGCTAAAATGAACAAAACAGGAGACTAGTGTCACTCACCATCAGGGAAATGCAGAACAAAACCATGCTTAGATACCAGTCAGAGAGGCTAAAATGAACAAATCAGGAGACTGTAGATGCTGGTAAGGATGTGGAGAAACAGGCACCCTCCTACACTGTTGTGGGAATGTAAACTGGTACAGCCCCTCTGGAAAACAGTGTGGAGGTTCCTCAAAAAATTAACAATAGAACGCCCCTATGACCCAGCAATAGCACTGCTAGGAATTTACCCAAGGGATACAGGAGTGCTGATGCGCAGGGGCACATGTACCCCAATGTTCATAGCAGCACTTTCAACAATAGCCAAATCATGGAAACAGCCTAAACATCCATCAACTGATGAATGGATCAAGAAGGTGTGGTTTATCTATACAATGGAATACTACATGTTAATGAGAAAGAATGAAATCTGGCCGTGTGTAGCAACGTGGATGGGACTCGAGGGTATTATGCTAAGTGAAATAAGACAAGCAGAGAAAGACAGATACCATATGTTTTCACTCATAAGTGTAACAGGAGAAACTTAACAGAGGACCAAAGGGGAAGGGAAGGAGAAAAAATAGTTAAGGAGATGGAGGGAGGGAGGCAAACCATAAGAGACTCTTAAATACTGAAAGCAATATGAGGGCTGATGGGGGTGGGGGAGAGGGGAAAATGGGTGATGCGCATGGAGGAGGGCACTTGCTGGGATGAGCACTGAGTGTTATATGGAAACCAACTTGACATAAACTATATTAAAAATAAAATATAAATGAGCTCACAAATCAACTTTAAAAAACAAAAGATTAGTCATATTATTTATTTATTTATTATATATTTCTTAATTCAAGTAACAATACTTATTTTATTTAAGTAATCCATCCCCCCACCCCCGTGGGACTCAAACTCATGACCTTGAGATCAAGACTCTCACGCTCTTCCAACTGAGTCAGCGAGGCACCCTGAGTCATATTTTTAAAGAAAAATAACATTTATTAACTGACTTGGAGACCCACCATTTCATTTCTAAATGGAGTTAGATGCTATTGAGAGATACACTGTAAGAAGGTATTTGCCAGTATAACAAACATTCAGTGGTGCCAAATCCAATTTTCAGGCAAGTTGTGTTTTTTTTTAATGCTGATTTGAGATTGGTTATTGGTTAGGCAGAGATTTTAAAATAAACAGTTTTGACATTTACTCATTGATTTCATATTAATATAAATTGAGTATTTTTAACAAGATATTTTAAATGGTTATTTGACTTTACATGGACAAAAAATAATAAAATGCTGTTTACTTGGTTTTTGTCATTTGGCCACAGATTTCATTGTCTACATGAAGTCACATCCTGATTCTAATAAAACAAATTGGAAGCTCCTATAATCTTAGTAAACTGAAGTACTTTATATAAAAATGGTAAGAGTTATACACAATTTAATAATTATAATATACTTAAAAGATAATTACTTATAGACTTTTAAATTTCTTTTTCATGTTTGCTTATTTTTGAAGGAGAGGGAGACAGAGGGTGAGCAGGGGAGGTTCAGAGAGAGAGGGAGACACAGAGTCTGAAGCAGGCTGCAGGCTCTGAGCTAGCTGTCAGCACAGAGCCCGACGCGGGGCCCCAACCCACAACCCATGAGATCATGACCTGAGTTGAAGTCTGACCCTTACCCGACTGAGCCACCCATGCGCCCCTTAAAAGAAAATTACTTAAAGATCACTTTTTGTTTAATGATGGAAGACACAGCTGACTCGTCACAGACACTGGTTATGATTTGAACTGTAATTTTCAGTGATATATTTATGAGAAAAGGCACAAGCTTCTGCAAGGCCCAAGCTTGTAAAAGAATTAAAATTGTTATTTCTTATATTTTCCCCACCACCACCACCATTGCTTTGGACAGCACTATAAGTAAATCATTTCAAATGAATTAATTGTCCTTTGTGTGTTGATGTTAACATATTGAATCATGAAAATGTATCAATTTGCAATGGTAAGAATCTAGAGTACCGGTTATTGGTTAAATTATTTCTGTCAGGATGACTGCATAAGTTCAATGAATCTATTTGGTTGGCAACATATGTTACTTCTTTTTAGTCAGTACATCCATTTCTTTCACTGATGTCACAGTGCTGAACTTAAAGGAAAATGCTAAGTGACATAGAAATAATCTGTCACTTATAATTTCTCTGAGATACTCCTGTGGAAGATCTAGGCCTGGTGCTTTCCTGGAGTGGAGAATCTCTTAGAAAATATAACTTATTAATTATAGCCATTTTTTTCACCTTAGATTTTCTATACCTTCTGGGCCATTTTTGATCACTTATATTTTCATGAAAATCATCTATTTTATTCACATTTACAAATTTATTTCACACAGTTAAACAAAGGACTCTCTTAAAATACTTATAATTTCCTATATACTAATGACAATATTCCACTATTTTTTATTTTATATTAATTATTTATATTAATTATATTATTTATATTACATATATTTTCTCTTACATTATTTACCTTTTAGTCTTGATTTACTTTAGTTAACATTTCATACATTTTACCGTTTTACTATATAAATAATTTCCACGGAAGAAGCTAATTTACTTAACCAATAATTAAATTACCCATACATCCGTTATTTTGTTAGACTTAAATCATTCTTTACACATGTAAAAAAAAGGGGAAATAACTTTATCTACCCAATTTCTCTTCTGCTCTCTGTAGCAACTCTTTTTACTTATGTCTTTTCCAAGGTCTTAGGGTGTATGACATTCATATGACAATTTGTAAACCAAAACTCCATATTTAACTTATTTATAGTCACACATTTTTCTTGTCATATATTCATTGTCATTTCAAAATTGTGTGAAGTTCAGCCTCAAGTAATGAGTTCTACAAAAGCTCATAAGCAGTATATGAGCAATATATCCCCTGAGTTATTGTAAAAATGTGTCCATTACTTTTATATTTGAATGATAATTGTGTTCTGTAGAATGTCACTGAGTCACACTTTTCCCTTGAGGGACTGCACTGTCATATTGTCTTTCACCACTGGCTAGTCCAGGTTGTTTCCAAGGAATGTAAATTAGCTTTAACACAGGATTTTGTGGGCAAGTAAGTTCTTTTATCTGTTACTACTCTCAGGCAACTGAGTATATTGCTTCCACTTCAATCACTGTCCACTATGCTCCCTCTCTGATATGTTGATTTATGCAAATATTACCCATTTTTATTATTCAAAGCCAAACCAAACCCAAGGAACTTCCCACTGTCATCCCAGGGACCAACTTCCCATTATTGCAAACAGGGACCTGTGGGTTGGCACTTTTGCTAGTCTCTTACTTTGGAGAAGTGTTACCCCCCACCCTGGCGGAGGCTTGCTCTGTCTTCCTATGCTCCTCTTGGACCATGGCTACATTTCGGACCCCATCCTATTCACTTGTGATACAAGGTTTCTGTAAGGTTTATCAAAGGTAGAGTTTGCATTTTTTTGTTTCTCATTGTCTTTAGAAATTTTGAGTCAATCCCAAGAAGAAAAGAAGAAAATACAGACTTAACTGAATCCTGTTAAAACCACAAATAATAAAGTATATTTGTATTATTTTAAAAATAATAAGCCTGTGTGATGCTGATAGATTGTATTACTTTAAACCATTTGAAAAAGAATACTTTATTCTTCAAAGATTTTGGCACTAAGATAGGATGGGTAAAAGTCAGAGAACAAGAAAAATAGAAAATAATTTCACACAGATTTATTGTTTATATATGTCCTCTTTATCAGTTTTTAAAATAAAAATAATTTTTTGTTTATGTATTGATGTTTTGTGGACAATGAATTACAGTAGTCTATTCTTTATTGTTATTTTTATTAAAGTATTATTAATATATAATGTTATATTAATTTCAGGTGTATGCCCTTGATTCAACAATTCTATACGTTACTTAATGGTCACCATGATAAGTGTAGTCACCATCTGTCACCAGACAGTGTTATTGCAATAGTATTAACTGTGTTGCCTTCACTGTACTTTTCATCCTTGTAACTTATTTATTTTAGAACTGGAGGCTTATACCTCCTATCTATTTTATTCATCCTTCCACCACCCTCCTCTCTGGCAACCACCAGTTTGTTCCCTGTATTTAAGAGTCTGTTCTATGGTTTGTTTCTTTCTATGTTTGTTTTGTTAGAGTCCACATATAGGTGAAATCACATGCATTTGTCTTTGTCTGACTTATTTCATTTAGGTTGATGCGTTTTATGTCCATCTATGTTGTCGCAAATGGAAAGATCTCATATTTGTTTATAGCTTAGTATTATTCCATTGCAAGTATATGTGTATGTGTGTATGTATGTATATGTATGTGTGTGTGGATGTGCATGTATACACACATACATGCACATATACATATTACATCTTCTTTATCCATCCATCTACTGATAGATACTTGGGTTGCTTCCATACCTTGGTTATTATAAATAATGCTGCAGTAAACATAGGTGTGCGTATATCTTTTCAAACTAGTGTTTTAGTTTTCCTTGGGCAAATGCACGGCAGTGGGATTACTGAATCATCTGGTATTTTTATTTTTAGTTATGTGAGGAAATCCCATAATGTGTTCCACAGTGGCTGTACCAGTTTAAATTCCCACCAACAGTGCATCAGGCTCCTTTTTCTCCACAGCCTCACCCACAGTTGTTATTTCTTGTCTATTGTATTCTAGCCATCCTGACAGGTACAAGGTGGTATCTCCTTGAGGTTTTTATTTGCCTTTTCCCGATAATTAGTGATGTCGAGCATTTTTTTTCATGACTGTTGGCCATCTCTATGTCTTCTTTGCAGAAAAAATGTCTATTCAGTTTCTCTGCCCATTTTGATTGGATTATTTGTCTTTTTGGTGAAATAAGAACATAAGTTCTTGAGATATTTGGGACATTAACCTCTTTTTAGATATACCATTTTCAAATACATTTTCTCAATCAGTAGTTTGCCTTTCTTCTTTGTAAATGGTCTCATTCACTCTGCAAAAGCTTTTCATTTTGGTGCAGTCTCAACGGTTTATTTTGCTTTTGTTTCCCTTGCCAGGGAGACATATCTAGAAAAATGTTTTTAAAGTCAATGTCAAAGAGATTACTGTCTATGTTTTATTATAGGAGTTTTATGATTTCAAGTCTCACAATAAAGGTCTGCCCTTTGTTTTTTATTTTAAATTTTGGGTTTCAACTTTGTGGTCAGGCCTATAGGGTACGATGCTGTATTACTTGCATATTGCTCTATATAATGACTCAAATGTAAAAGCAACATTCTTCTTTTATCCTTTTCATAGTCTTCTAAAAACTAAACTTTTTATTGGTTTTATGGAAGCAAAAATTTACATTCCAACTAAAATTTTAGTGCATCAACATCCTTATAAATTTAACTGCTACAATAGTCCAACAGATTTCTTTTCCAAAATGTAACTTAATTTTTCAAAGTCATGTATTTCAGGGTACATAGATGTAGTTTAAAAAGAACATATAAATCATTAGTTTTATAGAGTTTGTTGAAATTTCACATTTTATCTCCATGAGATCTTGTTCAAAAGCAAGTGTTTGACAGTAGTGTTTTATGGCTTCTTGTAACAAGTACATGTATATTTCAGGTATATGATCAGCATCTATTACCCAAGATGGTGAACCAGCAGTAAATCTTTCAGGAAATTCTGGAGGGTGATATATTTAAGGTAGGCATCAATAGATATCACAAGATTTCTGCATTTAGCGATATATTTATTGATTACCATTAACCTAAACCAAAACTTTAATAGTGTGAGAATGACACAGCTGTGGCAATAGCTGTTTAAAACTCTTTATGCTATACAACCATAAAATGGTAAATATATGGAAAGAAGATAAAAGGTCAGAAAATTTAAGAGATTTTAAATCACATTTCTCTCCTGCCAGTCCTAATTATTAGAATATTTGTAAGCATCCTATGTTTAGAGTTATTCTCTCAATAACTTCATCTTACCTTAAAAACACTGAAATGGGAGATGATATTATTTTCATTAGAGCTTTACCATCATCTTGGACACAGGCTAACTCAGAAAATAATTTTTAAAAGTAGACTTCAGGAAAAAAAATGACTTCAGAATTCAGTTACAATTATAGTTTGATGTGCATGCATGCTATATAATATAATTTGTAATGCATGAAATTGGAAGCCCTTATTTAATGAAATATATTTCTCCAATGCTGTACTTTATCTTTTTGTTAACATTCAATAAATATTTATTGAGTGTTTCTAATATACGAGGTACCACTTTAGGTGGCAACCTCTGGGAATTAAAACATAATACCTGATATCTGTGAATATTTTGTTTATAATTCCTACTTTTATTTTTTAAATGATATGACATATAATTACATTTAGTGAAGTGCATTAATTTTTTATGTGTACCTTAGTGTATTTTCACCTATGCTTACGTCCATGTCACCATCCTCCAAATTGGGAGAGAGAATATTCCAGCACCTCAGAAGCATTGCTCTTGCATTCTGTCAATATTATTCACATTCAACTACCACCCTTTCCTCTGTCACCACAGAGTAACTTCCCTGATTGTGAACCTCCTTCCACACTCGCCAACACATTGGACAAATGTGTGATGAAGTCCATGACAGCCCCTTTATGCTTTCTAATCGCATTGTTAAACAGGTCCTCTGTTGTTAAACCCTTGCCTCATCCGAGCCCTTGATGGGAACTGTTGTTACCTCAGTCCTGAAGGAAAATCTAAGAGTTTTTGCTGAGTTGGAGGGTGGACTTTGATTACCTTCCTCCTCAGCTGGTCCGTGACCCATCCTTCAGCTGCAGAATTTTTTCTGACATGAACTCTGATGTTGCCCCTCCATTTCCTCTTCTCCACATGTTAAGTTTATATTCTAGATAGGCTATTTATTTACTGTTATGATATTTATATCCTAGGAGGAAGCTGCAATATCTTAAGTCATTCTACCATGTTTATTGGAAAACTTAAACTATGTTCTACCTTTATTAGATAATTTATTGAGATATGATTCACATACAGTGAAAGTCAACTTTCTTAGAGTAAAATACTTGAGTTTGACACACATATCTAGCTGTGCAACCATTACCACAATCAAGATAGAATTTCCATCAACCCAAAATTATCTCTGTACTGTTTTGTATTTAAACATAGTTGAATCTCCCCAATCTTTGGCAAACCATTCATTATTTGTCTTTTCTTATAATTTTGCTTTTTCCAGAAGGCCATATAAATGTTATCACATTATCTTTCAGTTTGTTTAGTCCCTGGTGAGAAGGGCTCTCCAATCCTTATTTCTGTTTCTCTGTGCATCTTTTATTCCCTGATTGACTGTAGGATTTGCTCTTTACCTTTGTGTTTTCATGAACTTGAGTATGAAATATCTGATCTGTTTTTTATTTGTTAGTTTATTTTATTTGTCTTGCTTGGGAAACCTCTGCATATCTTGGGTATATAGTTGATATTGACATCTTTCATAATTTTGGAAAATTCTTAGGCATTCGCTTTTCAAATATCTCTTCTTCTTTATTTCTCTCCACACTCTAGCACTATAATTTCATCTTCTCTTTTTTTCTGGGATTCCAATCTCCACATGATACTATTTCTGAGTTTCTTTTCCTAGAGAAACAGATATTACTGATGGGTGACCCCAAATCCATACTGAAAATGTTCTCCTTCATGGCATCGCACTACAGACAATGGAAAGCCAAATACCGACTTCTCTAGCCTCATATTACAGCTCATAGTGAGTACAAAGCTCTTCTAGGCTGTGAATTTAAGTGGAAGTCTGGTGCAAAAGCTCTGGAAAAAAAGCTTATTTCATCTCAGACGAAAATAGAAAAATACAACTAGAACACCATTCCCACCTACTTTATCCATTAAAGACATACTTTTTTGCCACTATAATAGCCATCTTGGACAGAGTTGTGAAATGATGTGCTAAGAAATGCAAAGCTGTGATGCAAATGAAACCTGAATCTTCAATATTGTTGAGGCGCTGAACCAACAATGAAATTTCTACACGTCGACTTTAAAATTTTTTCATGACTGTGCTGAAAAAATAAAAATATCAGTCAAATGTGAATTAGAAATCCACTAAAATCATGCTTCTAAAAAGACTTTTTAAAAAAAGACATTTTCAGACATACAGATATTGAAAGGTTGTGTCACTACAGACAGCCCCATGGGAGAAGATGAAAGTTCTCTTTCAGGATGGAGGGAAATGATACTTCCTTCATGGAGGGATTGGATACAGTCAGATCTATTGATATAACTAAAGCTGAAGGAAAGAATGGAAAACACAAGAAATGGTAAATGATTGGATACATATAAAAACTATATTTAATTTTTAGAAAAATTTTTGTAACAGATGCATCACTTTATAAACCTAGAATAATAACATTGCAGATAAGGGTTTTTGAATTAGATAAAAATAAAAGTTACTACAATAGTAAAAAGACTGAGAGCTAAGTAAATGGAATTACATAATTTAATAATATTTAATGGGGAAAGGTAAAGTAGAAAGTCATAAAAGTTTACTTTAAGTAAACTCTGGTAATTTAAGAATACTTTTTAGTTTTTTTTAAAAAGTTTTATTTATTTCTGAGAGAGAGAGGCAGCATGAGCAGGGGAGGGTCAGAGAGAGGGAGATACAGAATCGGAAGCAGGCTCCAGGCTCTGAGGTATCAGCACAGAGCCGGTCGCTGGGCTTGAACCCACGAACCGTGAGATCATGACCTGAGCTGAAGTCGGACGCTTAACCGACTTAGCCACCTAGGCGCCCCAAGAATACATTTTAGTTCCAAAGCAACTAATCAATGTATTTAACTTTATGAAAAATAAATGTAGTTATGTGGACTGGAAATTAGCAATTGGGAAATAATAATAACAAACTATAATGATACTAAAGTAAAACATCTGAAGAATAATTTTCTAAAGATATATAAAATATGACTTGGAAAACATAAAATATTTTCAAGAGGAATTTAGAAACACTAAATAAGTGGTAGGGTAGACAGGCTCATGAAGTTGAAAAATTAATATTAAAGCATTAAATTTCCCCACATTATCTGTAGATTAAATACACTCCCAATTAATATCACAAGCAAGCTTTTTTTTTTGTACACATTGATAAGCTGATCTAAAACTTACGTGAAAAATAAAGAACCTAGAAATTCAAAACAGTAGTGTAAAAGAAAAATAAATGGGATGACTTACACTAATACCTTTCAAGACCTTCTATAGAGTAAAGGTGAAGCAGAGAGTGAAGTATGTCATAAGGATAGATACATAAATGAAAGTAACATAATAGAGTCTAGAAATAGATTCATACGGATATGGTCAACTAATTTCCAGCCAAGGTTCCAAGATCATTCAGTGGACAAAGGTAGTCTTTTTAGTTAATTCTCCTGGAACAACTGGATAGACATATGCAAATTGTGACCATTGACCACTCTATATTATTATTTCTAAAAATTCAAAATTAATATTCATAAACATAAAAGCTAGTACTATAAATCTTCTAGAAAATATTGAGCAGTATCTTCACAAACTTGAAGTAGGCAAAAATTTTCTTTGAGAGGACCCAAAAAGCATTAGCCACAAATGGATTAATTGATAAATTGGACTTCATAACAAGTAAAGGTTTGTGCTTTGGTAAAAGGCTCACATTGGAGAAAAGGTATGTTCTAAGCATGTATCTGACAAATACATGCTATCCTTCTATCTAGGACATATGTGGACTTACACAAATTAATACTAAGTGGGCAAACGTCTCAAATAGATACCTCAGAAAATAAGACATAAAGGTGTCTAATAAGATCATGAAGAGACGTTCAATTTAAGAGCTTAAAATAAAAACGGCAATGAGATACTTCATACTCACTAAAATGACAAAAATTAAAAATACTTACAATATCAAATAATGACCAGGATATCAGCTCTATGAATGCTCATATATTATGAGTGACCTTGAAACATATCTTGATGTTTCTTGTTAACATTTCACATATTCTGTATTTTCCCAAGAGAAATGAAAACTGATGTTCATCAGTGACATATACCAATGTTGTTGGCTGCTTTATTTATATTTGCTTCTGACTTGAAACAACCCAAATATTCATAAACATGTGAGTGGAAAAACAAAATAGTACAGGCATACAGTGGAGTACTACTCATCACTTAACAAGAACACACTTCAGATATAGCTATAAGAAGCATGACTGGCAAAAGAAACAGCACATGCATCCTGTGTAATCTTCTTCTTCTTCTTCTTTTTTTTTTTTAAATAAGGTCCTAGGAGAAGTAAAAATAAGTTATTGTGATACAAATCAGCTTCATTGTGGTCTGAGGCCAGAGTCTGGAGAGAGAAACTGAATGAACAGGGACATGAAAGAACTTTCTAGAGTGATAGAAATGTTTAGTGTCTTGAATTTGGTGATCATTTAAAGGTTTATACATTTGTTATAGCATCACACTGCAGAATTAAAATGTGGCCATACCATTTCCTGTGAATTATAACTTAAAAAATCTGATTCCGAATAATGTAATCAGAACTATGCTTCAGAAAGATGGTTTGTCAATGATGTTTATATGGTACAAGAGGCAGGAAGCCGTAGGGTTTAGACAGGTTGTGAGCTGGTAGACCGGGTGAGAGAGTGTTGTCATAATATAGATAAGAGGCAAGGAAGGCCTGTGGTAGAAAAGATACATAAAACTTAGGAAGAGAAATACAAGAAAAGATAATTGAGAACTTTACTGTTTCACTTTTATGCAATTTCTGAGGTCGCCAAGCCAAATTCTTAAAATGCATAGCAAATATATTTTCCCATTTGAAGTGGTTATAATAATGATATACTACATAAAAGAGTAATAATAGACCAAAAAATAAGGCAGCATTATCAACAATAGTCAAACTATGGAGAGAGCCTAAGTGTCCACAGACTGATGAGTGGATAAGAAAATGTTGTTTACATACACAATGGAATATTACTCAACTGTCAAAAAGAATGAACTCTTGCCATTTGGAACAACTTGGATGGGGCTAGAGTGTATTATGCTAAGCAAAATAAGTCAGTCAGAGAAAGACAAAAACCATATGATTTCACTCATGTGTGGAATTTAAGCAATAAAACAGGTGGACACGTGGGAGAGGGGAAGTAAAAAAAAAGAGAGGGAAACATATCATAGGAGACCCTTAATGATAGACAACAAACTGAGGGTCGATGGAGGGAGGTGGGTGGAGGATGGGCTAGATGGATGAAAAGAAAACGTGTAAAAATTCTTCATACTAAAAAAGACAAAAAAAAACACAAGGAAACAAGGCTACGTTGGAACAAATGTAGAATATGAACAACCACCCACCAACCTTGCTACGCGTATAGTCCATTTCTTGTTATAAATGGGTCATAATACGGCAAAAAAATGAAAGCAATTATTTCCCAAGTATTCATTCAATACACCCTAACACTTTGGGAAAAATGATCACACTTTGGTTAAAAGTACTGTGGATCTTTGGCTCATCTCTACTACAAATTTTGAGATGCATATTTGAAAAACATGAGAAATGTGGGACAAATATATATATATATATATATATTTTTTTTTTTTTCTTTGGTAAAGTTTTCAGCAGTTGTTCTTGTCACATTAGTGAGATACCAAGTTCAGGCTATACTTAAGGCATTTGGTCTTAAATACATTAAGCAATACATTGTAAGTAGGCTAAGAAAAACTGGATTACTTACCATTTAAAGATAGAATTAAAATAATACCTTTTGCACAATGCAACATTTTCTCTATCAGAAAAGAATAAACTCAGACAATTCTCTTACTTTGTCTAATTTGAATACTCTTTCAGTAAAAACAAAACTCTGTTACAAAAAGAAATAGTTGGAATTACTCTAAAAGGTGAAATAGAAGTATTTTGACAAGATCACCATGAATTAAGGTCAACTACGCCGAGAAGGCAGAAGTAGCTAACGTGGAGAGATTAATATTCTGATAAAAAGAGAAAATGTCTTAGAGAAGGGAAAGGTTAAGGGTTAAATGCTGTAGTATTTGACTGTTGGCCAAACAATACTATGGGGTTTATATCTTAGTTCAGGGTCTGACATGTGAGCTTTTGCTTTAAAGCTATTTAATAATAAATAGATTTTGTTAATATAAATTTAAAGTGAGGAATTTGGACAGGCAGGTATTTAAGTTTTGTTTAAAGAAGATAGATACTACAATCTAGAATAGTCTTTGCAAGATTTTAGGAAAAATGCCGTTTTTAAGGAAATGTATAGGAAAGGGTGTTACTTGGAGAACATTAATTTTTTTTGTACTTAACACTTCCCAAGTCATGAATATTTGAATTATTAATACTGAATCTTAGGAGATCATATTTGCAAAATATGATCACCTAGACTCTGTCTACTCTAAAATGGTAAGATTTCAAAGTCTATAAGACACAAAAAACATGAGCAAAGGGATGAAGGGAGGGAGAGAGATAGAGACAGAGAGAGAAACCAGGAAAAAGATTCTTAATTATAGACAACAAACTGGTGGTTACCAGAGAGGAGAGAACAGAGGAGGAGTGAAATAGACGATGGGCATTAAGGGGCACACTTGTCATGACGAGCACTGGGTGATGTATGGAATTGTATTGTACACCTGAAACTAATGTAACACTTTATGGTAACTAACTGGAATTAAAACAAACACTTTAAAGAAGAATAAAAAGTCTCTCAGCAGTTATGAAATTTCAGGAACATAAAGCTTGTAATCAGAAAGTTAATTATATTTGTAATTAAATTTAATCATATAAATGTGATTTCTCCTGTAATGACATAAAAATGCTTATTCGTGAAAGGCATCAGTGTTAACTGGTCCATATTGTCACCTAATGAGGAAATTCAGACCTAGAAAAAGCAAGGTTACCTGACCTGGCATTGCAGCTAAAAATCTGACTCTAGACGGAACTCCATTTCAGTTTTTTTTTTTCTTTGTGCGATGTGGCTATTAATGAACCTTAACAATAGCATCACTGTAGTAAGTAATGAATGTGAAACACATAGATTAATACTGGACACAAAGTAACCACTCATTAAGAATGAAGTCTGTGCTATGCAAATCCCAAATCCTGCTCAGGTCTTTACTCATGCTCATTCTCTTAATCTATTCTAGTAGACATTCTTCCTTGCAGTGTTTAATGAAAGCATTTATGATACTTTTCGAATTGGTACTTTGTGAGGAGAATTATCTTTTATTACATGTTATAGTAACTCTGTTATTAATATATGGTGTTATTAATATATTTTTCTCTGTGATGAAAAATACAGAGATTGAAATTAATTTAAATGATTGATCTAAATCACAAATCTGTAAATGATAAATTCCTAGTATCTCTAGTTTTTAATCTTTAACTAGTTCTAATTAATTAGTCATTAGTATAAGAAAGTATTTAATCAGATACTGGTTTTCTTAGGGTAACAATTTTGATAATGAGTATATGGATATGAAATGTTAAATTAATTAGTGAAAGATAATCTGGAATAGAGTTGCTATCTCTTTTCAAATATATTTGGGTAATGCATAACTAAAATTAGCTACTTCCCTTTCCTTATTAACATTTTTTGAAGGGTTTTAATCACAGCCAATTAAATATTTAAGAAATACACAGTTAAGAGGCACCTGGTTGGCTCAGTCAGGTAAGCATCTGATTCTTGATTTTGCCTCAGGTCATGATCCCAAGATTTTGGGATCCAGCCTTGTAGCGGGCTCTACATTGAATTTGGAGCCAGCTTCAGATTCTCTCTCCTTCTTCCTCCCTGCTCATTCTCTCTCTCTCTCTCTCTCTCAAAGAAAAAGTAAAAGAAATACATTGTTAAGAGCTGCTTAATTTCTCCTTATTAAAGGCAACATTCTGGCTCAGAAACATTTGTTGTTCCTCAGACCATACATTTTGGTCAATAAACATACTACAAATTGCCAGGAACTTCCCGTAAATCCATCAGTTAGTCAACAGGGCTCAGATCTCTCCCCTTTTCCTGAAATTCATGTCTCTGCCAGCATTCTCATTGTCAAACACTGTCAAGAACTGTGAAAAACTGGGATTTTTCATACTTGCCAGAGTGTAAGTGAATTTGCCACAGTTTCACTGAAATTGACAAAAGACAGGAATTCTTGAATCAGAGTTGTGACTATAACAGCATTCCGCATGTCAGCATGCAGGACCATATGCATGGAGGGCCAAAGGATACCTACACACAGTCAGTGCTTTACAGGAAAGAAACCTGGAGCCAGAAATGGGTACTTCCTTTTTGCAAGCAGCAAACATTGTAGAAGCAACAAACAAACCAGCTTCCTCCCTTTTTAGAGCAAATGGATAGATATATGTAATCATTTGTGGTCTTCTTAGTTACCTATGTCACCGGCTACAGAAACTTCTCTGTAGAAGGCAGGACTTGCAGCCTGACACAGTCAAGAACATTCAGGGATGCTGAGGGCCTATGATAGACTTCCTCTTCCAATACATACTGCAAAAATAGTAAAACTAAACCAAAAAAATTATGACTAACTAGTAAATTTAACGACTGAAGGTGGGGCGCCTGTGTGGCTCAGTCGGTTGAGCGTCCAACTTCAGCTCAGGTCATGATCTCGCAGTTCATGGGTTTGTGCCCCACGTCAGTCTCTGTGCTGACAGCTCAGAGCCTGGAGCTTGTTTCGGATTCTGTGTCTCCCTCTCTCTCTGACCTGCTCATGCTGTTTCTCTCAAAAATAAATAAAGCATTTAAAAAAAAGACTAAAGGTAAACAAGCCATCAATAAGTAGAACATAATTTAAATTAAAAACCCAAGCCCACTTCAGATTCTGTGTTTCCCTCTCTTTCTGCCCCTCTCCTGTTTGTGCTTTGTCTATCTCTCAAAAATAAATAGACATTAAAAAATAATAGCACATTAAAATCCACAAATAAACAAACAAACCTCTCAATGCCTTGTTACCCTCATCCTTTTGACCTTGGCAGTCTCCAGTGGTGAACCTGACTGAGGAGAGGTAAGAAATACCCCCCAATTCTCTATGTTCCTCCTGTTTCTGACCCTGATTAGGAAGGAAGGGAGTTTTACCTTTACAAAAAGACTAAAATATCAATAAATAAATTCACTTGGATATTTTAAATCACTAACTAAAACTATATGTATAGCATAAAGGAATGGCAATTCTCTTATTACCTAAAGATGAGAGGAAAGTGATAGGATCCCCTCCATAGACTCAGATCTTGTTCTGTCATATGTAGCGAAGACTTTTCTAGTTACTTCAAATTCTGTTAATCATGCTAGGTCTGTTCTATTTTGGGGAGAGACTTCATGTGAATGACAGTGATATTTTAATAACAGTCTAGGGTGAATTAAATTTCTTCAATCCATAAATCTATCAGATATAAAGAGGGAATCATGTGGTCAAAATTACATAAATTTGGGTTATATCACCCTAAGTCACAGTTATTTATTAACTTAAAAACCATAGCTGTCTAGAATTTTAATACATAACAGGGCCTGAGAGTTTGGGTAATAGAACTGTTGTACTAGATGAATTGAAGCTTAATAAAATGGGATTAGTAGAGGAACATGCACTAGAGAGTTCATCTAGAAACCAGCAGCCTGACATCTAATCGAAGTATCTTATATTGTATGGGGCGCCTGGGGGGCTCAGTCAGCTGAGCGTCCAACTTTGGCTCAGGTCAGGATCTCACAGCTTGTGAGTTCGAGCCCCATTTGGGGCTTTGTGCTGACAGCTCAGAGCCCGGAACCTGCTTCCGATTCTGTGTGTCCCTTTCTCTCTGCCCCTCTCCCACTTGCTCTGTCTTTTCTCAAAAATACATAAAAACATTACAAAATTTTTTACATATCTTCATATTGTAGCCTGATTCATGTTAGGTGTTTGAATCTAACTCATGCAACAACAAAATAACCAGAAATACACAGACAACAACAAAATAAGCAGAATAATTGGCAAACAACATACAATTGAGGATGGTGTATAAACCTTACCTGTATCTGGCAAAAATTAATAGTTTTCCCCTTCTGTTGCTTCTTTTTCTTTGTGACATGTCTATGTCAAGACAATGATACTTTGGACGATCAAAGTTATGTTAAAATTCATTCCAGGATGAGTTACCTTTGTCAGTTTTCATTAATATTATGGAGCCCCAGGCAATCAGGAAGCAAAACAGATTATAAAATCCTGTTACTGATTTCACAGGTGGCAGGTTAAGACATAAATTGAAAAGGGAAATCTTTGTGATACATTTTTTTTTTAACTTGCAAACTAACATATTTGGGGTGAGGCTCAAAAAGAAAGTCTGAGGAAAGAAGTACAAAAGAATGACAGTCTGTCTAGGAGGATTAATAGTACCTTGCTCGGGGGGCTAAGTTGCTGGAAAACAAACCTGGAGAGAATACCACTTTACTTTTTTTTAAAAAATTTTAATGTTTTTTTTTATTTATTTCTAGGAGACAGAGAGACAGCGTGAGCAGGGGAGGGTCAGAGAGAGAGGGAGTCACAGACTGAAACAGGCTCCAGGCTCCGAGCCGGCAGTCAGCACAGAGCCCGACGAGGGACCCGAAACCACGAACTGCGAGATCATGACCTAAGCGAAAGTCGGACGCTTAACCGACTAAGCCACCCAGGGGCCCCTACCACTTTCCTAAACAACTTTTGACTGAAGCTGTTTATAATGTTTGTTTGACTTAGCGTTATCCCTTGCCCTCCCCTCCCCCAACTCCTGTCCGGTGGCATCCAGGGAAATCACTCCAGGATATATGACAGAACATGCTCGCAGCGGCCATGTCTATCTGTCCAAGGGCTTTTGAGATTGTCATTCGGCAAGATGAGCAGGTCCTCCTGACATCCTTCTCAGTGTGTGGAAGGCGAGAATGTAGCCAGCATTGAAAAAGATCAGTCTCTATGAATCCAGTGATTACTGACTGATGGTTCCAGAAGACGTGGCTGGAAGGTGTGTGGTTCTACATTTATGCCAACACTATTTTTTTCTTATTTATTTATTCTGACAGAAAAAAAGAGAGAGAGAGAGACCATGAGTAGGAGGGGCAGAGAGAGAGGGAAGGAGAGAGAAAGAATCCCAAGCAGGCTCCACACTGTCAGCATAGATAGAGCCCGATGTGGGGCTCAAACTCATGAACCCTGAAATCATGATCTGGGCCAAAACCAAGAGTTGGACACATAACCGACCAAGCCAATCAGGCGCCACTATGTCAACAAGTTTTTAAAGGTAAATTTAACCTGACCAATCAATTGCTGTCCATATGCTTATTTGTATTATGGGTAAGACTTGCATTTGCTGTCCTCATCAACAAAGTATAGACATTAATAACTTTTGAAAGAGTAATTGGAAACCCATATTCATGGACAGCACTACAGAGAATGAAGAATTATGAGTGATAGTGAAATCAGTGTTAAATAAATGATATTCAGGAACAGTTCTATATTTTTTAATGGTACTGTGTGTTCTAGTAGCATTACTACTTTTTTAAAATGATTTTTATTGAGACAAATATTGACATGCATTATGTATAACATACTGATTCAACATTTGTATATATGGCAAGTTGATCATCCCAATAAGTCTAGTTAAGATCTGTCGTCATACATAGTCACGTTTTTTCCTCTGAGAAGGACATCTAAGATTTACTCTCCTAGCAACTTTCAAATGTGCAATGCAGCAATATTAGCTACAATCACCATGCTGTATGTGTATGTCACATCCCCATGGTCAATTTACTTTATAACTAGGAGTTTTCACTTTTTGACCCCCTTTACCCATCCTACCCGTCTCCCATGCCCCAACCACCAATTTGTTTTCTGTATCTAGGAGCTTGGGTTTTTCTGTTTGTTTGTTTTTGGTTTCTGTTTGTACTTTAAATTCCACATATAAGTGAGATCATACTGTATCTTTTTATCTTGGTAGGACATAGGCAATTAGCCAGGATGGTACATTTAACAATAATCATAAAGAGACAATTCTTGGACATCAGCAGTTGGCTGGACACTGCAAAACATCTCCATGTGCACTGATCTGACAGTAAACTGATTACAGAAAGTTTCCATATGGAATTAGCTCTTTACCTATTATATCCTGAATCTTCACTGATATTTCACTATACACAATATAGCTGATGGCTGTATTTATTTTGTAATCAAACTGTTGCTTTGATCAAACTGTTGCCAGGAAAGTTCTATCAGATGACTTTCCCTGGAACTTATACAACCAATACCACTGAATGAAAAAGTACGACTCAGAAGTGTTCCTGGAAAGACAAACTTCAGTGCTCCAGTGCCTTGATGCAATTGCTTCTTCTCACATCTCAGTCCAATAAAAGCCGAGTGGACCCGGTGCTGATACCCCTGTCTCCTGGCTCACCCAGGGTCCTGTGCCCTGTGGCAGGAGGAAGGAAGATTGGTAAGTTGAAAAGATTATGGGTTTAGTAGTGAGACACAGCTTTGAAAACCTAGAGTTATTTGCAGTAAGCTCTACAGACTACAGCCACACTCCCGAAATGATGCACCAACGTACTCTCTCAAGAGCTTCGGCAATCTCATGGGAGAGGTACATACGATTTGAAAATTTCAGAGGAAACACAGCAGTACTCAACATCTGTCAGACACCCAGTGAACTATTAACAGTTTCAACATTACCCTGGTTTACATGCCTTTTGATGACATCATACGTTGCTAGGCTCTGTTTCCCGCAGTTGCATGATAAAAGGAAATGCCAGGAGAGAGTGCTTGATCTGATTTAAGGGCTTGCAACACCAAACAGGTGCACACATCCAATTTGTAAATAGCTAGTTATTTAAGAGTGAATGAAAAATGTTATTTCCTTTTTTCAATTTGCGCTTATCTTTTCCCAGAAGCCTACTAAATTGTTAAGACGTAAATCCTTATAAAGCTGTTGGGAATTAGCTACTAAATCAATGGAACTGTTAGGTATTTTTTTTGGCCTAAGACCTGCAAAGGAAAAATTACCAAGATGGTAAGTGTTATGAATCCAAATGTTTGTGAACCTCCCAAGCTTTGGAATAAAAGGACCTGTTTTGAATAATTTTTTATTAGGATGCTTTACATTCTCTTGACCCATTTCTTCTTGGGAACTCTGGATGCACAAGTTGAAACATGAAGGTGAATCTGCCCCATCTAAATCATAGTGATATTTTAAAATTTCAATGTGTTTTTAGGCCTCTATGCATTGATTATGGTGATGCTAAAGTTTTATTACTTGAGCAGAAATATAAACCCAAAGAATCTAACATAAATTGATATATAATGAATTGGTCTCACTTAAAGACATATACATTAATATGTGCCCCCAATTTGAAATTGATAGTATGACATTTGTACCTTGCTAGTCTCTTAGAAATACAAGTCAAGGTGAAAAAAGTGAAATGTGATGCAATTGAACTGTTTTGTTTTTTTTTTTTTTAAGAAGAACACACCTTAACCAAGTTTGTGACAGCCTTTAAAATATTACATCCTGATTCTGCCAAATTCCTCATTCCCAAGTGCATTACCTGACCTTGACAAAGTAGACTTGTGGTTTCAGTGTTAACACCTTGGGGATTTTGTTCTCATGTAATATATGTCACTCTGCTTATTGTCTGGGGATGAATAAATCATTGCTTAAAGGAGGGATATTAACATTGTAAGTGACGTGAACTAATAGCAATGAATAAACGTGGTAAGAAGCCCAGTAGGAAAGATTTTCTCTTGGCTTCACTTTATCCCCTCAAGGGTTTTGGCACATTTTCATGTTAGATAATACAATGAAGCAGCCATTTATTTTTCTAAATATGTTGAAATCATTTTTGTTAATGAAAACATGTTTCTATGCTTCTGATTACAAAACCATATCTTAAGTATTTGTAATTAAAGTCCTTATTAGATATCTTTAAAGAAGATATAAAATGAGTGTAAATACAATGTACATTTCAACTGAGATCTAGTAATGATGGTTTGGCTAGAGATAAATAGAGGCAATAAGAGTATTATATTCTATCCATACTGCTGTATCATCTGTTTCAACAATTTTCTCTTTGGTATGATTTTCTATTGAATGGAAATGGTCTTAATGTTTAGGCAAAATGAACTTTAACGAGAATAGAAGAGGCTAAGTGAGTAAAAGTATTGTGTGAATCTGACTTTTTCCTGTGGGGAAATAAGCCTGAATGTTTTTCCTTAGAGAGGAAATGATAGTCGGATTGCCTTTGGTCTGTTCCATCATCCATGACTCCACAGGGAGAGTGCTCTATGTTCATTATTATTTTTTGTATTGTTTTGGTTGTTTCACTACTTCTACTATTTTTACTATTTACTATTTTACTATATACTACTAGTTTTACTATTTACTACTTCTAGTATTACTACTGGTAGTGCAACTTCCTTGTCCTACGTTTCTTGCTCACAATGCTAAGTATACGGTGATTCTTCTTTTTGTGCTTACAAAAATGGATTCATTTTAAGATTAATTGCTTAAAGACTAGAAATAAGGTTGAATCTTGGCATGCCTTGGGTATCTAAAAATTTCAAAGGAATGTTTGTGAGATAAATTGCACTTTTAATGAATAGCCTGGAGATGGAATGTGTCTTCTCAGATCATTTGAATGTGTCCCTGCACTTGGTCTTCTGTATGAAAGCAGAAGATCCCAATGAGAACTAAGGAAGGGAAGGGCATTCTATGTACCTGTAGAGGCAGCCAGAATAATTTAGGAATGGCTGTCTACCCACTGGGAGATTTCATACACTCATCACTTTTTTTAGTCTGATCTATGGGCAGTTCCTTCCCATGCTCTTATTCTTGGCTCTGCTGAATGATTGCTTTGCCAGAAATAAGGCCACAACTCAATGGTGCCAGATAGGCCACGCTCTGCATACGCTCAGAAGAGGGTCTGAAGGCTGTTTATGATACATGTCAAGTCTGAGGTGAATTCCCTGGAATTTCACAAAAGGAGTAAAGTCCATTGTGGTATTTAGCCATTGTCTGAAATGGAAAAAATATAAGTACAGATTGTTTTTTGTAATGTCAGATGACAGGACATAATACAATGTGTGGGGGGAAAGTACATTGAGTGAAAGAAATAAAAATGAAGAATTTAGTATGATAACCATTTTCAAATGCTTTATTTTTGAGAGAGAATGTGAGTGGGAGAGAGGCAGAGAGGGTGGGTGCGGGAAGAGGGTCTGAAGAGGGCTCCCTTCTGACAACAGGGAGCCTGATTTGGGGCTTAAACTCAAGAACCGTGAGATCATGGCCTGAGTCAAAGTCGGTGGCTCAATGGACTGGCCCTCGCAGGTGTCCCTGAAAACTATTTTCTAACTCAAGAAGAATACGTTCAAAACTCTGAGTTTTCACATTCAAATAGTAATTGGCCCTAAACTTTGGACTCTTCTACTTTATTTCTTTATTTTGCAATTAAACACGAGTTAACACCATAAATTTTCTATTGATTAATGGATAATAGCTGACCCCTTGCCTGATCCTTATGAACAATAAGAATTTGTTCTGGCTTCTCAGAAACAGTAAGATTGGGAAAAGTACCATAAGCCTTTTGATGGTATTTTGACAATACTGTGTCAGACGACACATCGTTGAAATAGCTCTCTATATTTCAAGTTCAATTTCATTCAGTGGAAGCTACGAAATTTTCTATTAACATTTTCCCAGAAATTTTAAAACTGAAGAGCATTTCTGGAACTCACTTCTCTAAATGACGGCTTGAAATAAAGCAGTTGTGATGCCTCTGGGCACTTGGGAGACATTCCTGCTCTTACCCTCTCCAGCCTCATAAGCTATAGAGATCAGATGAGCAGTTAAGAGTAAATGCATAAAACAGAATTTTGTACGTGAAATTCATAGAAGCATATCAAATTCACTGTTGACACACTTGTTTCAAAATCTCAAACTATAACTGAGATCAAAAAAGGTTTATTTTGAAATTACTTCTCGGTAGTAGATTTCTTACTTACATGGATGAAAAACCTGCAATAGTATTGTTAAAGAGTCTAGAAATGTCATTGTGATAATACATAATGATTTAAATATAGAATATTAAATGTGAGTTCCCTGAACAAGGATTATCTCTTACTCATATGTGTATATACAGCTCATAACAAAATCCATGATCAATAACAGATACTCAAAGCATGTTTAGTGAATTTAACTAGATTGAGTCACACCACTTTACCATGAAGTAAAAAGAATACTAGACTGGAAATCTAGAGCACTGGCTCTCAAATTAGGACATACCAAAATTCTCTGAAAAACATGTTAAAATAGTTTCCTCTCTTAGTGTCTGTCTCCAAACTACACACACACACACACACACACACACACACACTTGCACTGGGACTAAAGTAATAATGCCAAAGAAAAATTCAAGTAATAAGAACTCAAAGGGAAAAAAATGGTAGCGAAAATCATAGATGAGGAAAATGGTAACTCAAAACAATCCATGCATCCCTCATGTTTATTGCAGCATTATTTACAATAGCCAAGACAGGGAGGCAACCTAAGTTTCCATGAGTAGACGAATGGATAAAAAAGGAGTATATATACAATAGAATATTACTCAGCCATAAAAAGAGTGGAATGTTGCCATTTGTGACAAATAACCTAGAAGGTATTGTGCTGAGTGACGTAAGTCAACATATAATTTTACATATATGTGAAATATAAAAAAAACAAAACAAACCAGAAACATAAAGAGGTCCATAAATACAGAGACTAGTGGTTGCCAGAGGGAAAGGGGTTAGAGGAATAGGCAAAGTAAAGAGAAGTAAGAGGTACAAACCTCCAGTCATAAAATAAATAAAGCACAGTAATGAGAAGTATAGCATAGGGAGAATGGTCAATAATACTATACGTTGTATGGCGGGCAGATGGTAATGAATTGCAGTGAGCATTTCATAATATACATAAATGTTGAATCACTATGTTGTACACTTGAATCTAAATAATCTTTTACATCACCTATAGTTTAATTTTTAATTTAAAAAAATTAGCATTTATTTATTTGAGAGAGAGAGAGAGAGTGCAGGTGCAGGGAGGGGGGCCAAGAAAGAGGGAGACACAGAATCTGAAGCAGGCTCCAGGCCCTGAGCTGTCAGCACAGAGCCTGTCTTGGGGCTTGAACTAACAAATTGTGAGATAATGACCTGAGCTGAAGCCAGAGGCTCAACTGAATGAGACACCCAGGAGCACCTAGTTTAATTTTTTTTATTTTAAAGAAAATCCTGCGGCACCTGGGTAGCTTAGTCGGTTAAGTGTCTGACTCTTGATCTCACTTAGGTCATGATCTCACAGCTCGTGAGATTGAGCCCCACTTTGGGCTCTGCACTGACAGTGTGGAGCCTGCTTAGAATTTTCTCTCTCCCTCTCTTCCTCTTCCTGCTTCTCTTCTCCTCATGCTCTCTCTCTCTGTCTCTCTCTCTGTCTCTGTCTCTCAAAATAAGTAAATGAACTTAACAAAAAGAAAATCCTAAGCATAGGTTGAGAAAACCAGGTCATATCCCAAAACAAAGGAAATATTTTCAGATCTGTTTTAATTAGATTTGAATATAACACATTGTAAACATAAAGAGAAGGAAACTGCTAGTAAGCCTACATGTACCAAGTCATGGGACTTCTTGTTTTTCTCAACACTTCATTAAATTCAAAATATTGTTGTAAAACAGTTCTGTATTTATGCTACTAAAGGCCTGGCTCCATTAGAATTCTTTCTTAGAAGACTTTCCTCTCAACCCCTATGAGAGCCACCTTCAGTGCATAATTTAAGCAAAAGAAAAGGAAAATGGAGGTTTAATAGAAAAAGTAATTTGAGGCTCACAACACAACACTCAATCCCCTAGTAGCCTCCAAGACACACATGTGACACATGCATTTTCATACCTAGACTATGCATGTTCATGGGCTGAGGTTACTTTGGACAAACTAAAATTTCCATGTCTTGTTTGGTTTGTAAATCATGTGAATTGACTACTTAAAACACACAATAAATTTATCTTGCAGACACTATAATACGGTGTACCCTACAGGAATTTACGCTTTATTCTGATGATTGCCTGGATTTAGAAATCCTTGCAAATCTCGAGCTTACCAAATATAACATACCAGGCCAGTCTTCTGTCAGCTTTTCCACACAGGATCCTGAGATGTAGTTAGCAATTAAAACAATATGTGAGTAAAAGTCAGCTTTTGGGTAAATGTTTCATGTGACATAATTATTAGTTCCAAAGTCATCAAGTGAATGTCTCATCCATGTGCACGCATATGTTTATGTTATTTCTGGTTGTACTTAATTTGAAAACATTTTATGGTCCTTTTCTTTTAGTTTATAACTTCTTTTTTATTGTTATAAATTATCAGTTGTGAAAAAAATTAGCGATCCCTAAATACTGGCTAAATGTACACATTCATAGTTCACATACTATGGGTGTTCACTTCAGCTGCCTTACTTTGTCTCAAAGTTGATGTGACCTCATCAGTCTTTCCCCATAAAGCCAGTGCAGTTCACTGAGGACAGATCCCAAACTGTACAGGGGAGTGAAACTAATGGAAAACCTTGACACTATACAGACAGTCATTTTCTGGTGAAATTCTTATTGAATTAATTTTGGAGGAGAGGGATGTTTTGAAAATTAAATTGATATTTAATCACTGTATGGAAGCTACATTTAAAGTCAAAAGATTGAACAACTGCAAATCACAGCATCTTTTAACATCCAGTTAGTAATTATATAATTGGTGTGCAGAAATGACCATTCTTATGTAGATCAGAGAGCCTGTGAGCAATCTAGAATGCAGGAGAATGGGATTGAACAAAGGAGCAAGGATTGAGGAGATTATGGTTCCAGTTTAGAGGTGCATAAGGACTTCTCCAATTCTGAATGAGGAAATGTTGAATGAAACTTAATAGTAGAAACACAGCATATTGTATACATCATTACCTTAATTACCCTAATTATATAATAAGCTGCATATTTTGATTTTTAGGAAAAAATTTTGTCTTTAACAAATCCTTGTGACTGTAAAAATCAGATTTTTTTCTTTTTGGTAGCTTAATCTCTGGACGAGCTGGACCTTAGCTCACAAGTGAGAGTCAAGATTTTATTGTGAAAATTAGAAATATGTGGCAAGCAGAATCTTTTCTGGTGGACTGAGCCCCATTGGTATGTACTCTGTACTTAACTAAGATTTGGGAAAGCCCTAGATTGGGAGTTAGGCAATCTGACCTCACCTCTCAGTGCTGCATCCAACCAGCTTTGAATAATCTAGACTGGGATATCTAGACTGAGCAGGTAAGTTTTCTCCTACTTCTAGAAGTCTTTGGTATTGCTCTTGCTTTAAGAGCAAGTTGACTTGGGCCAATTATGCATTTCTCAGAGCCTCAGTTTCCACATGTACAAAATGAATATGGTGGTCTAATTGTAGTAGGGATAAGGAAGAATTGATTGAATTAGTACATGTAATGAGTTGAGGGGAGCCTGGGTGGTTCATTTGTCTGACCACCAGACTCTTCATTTTGGGTTAGGTTGTGATCCTAGGGTTTTGGGATTGAGCCCCACGTTGGGCTCCACACTGAGTGTGGAACCTGCTTGGGCTTCTCTCTCTCGCCTTCTCTCTCTTTCTCTCAAAAAACTAAAAATACATGTAACGAGCTCAGACTAGTTTCTGACACAAAATATATACACAAGCACCATAGCAAGGCAGAAAAACAGAGAGGTTAAGAGCACAACTCTACAGGAGTTTGACTGTATGGGTTCAAATTCAAGACCCCTCGCTGCCGCCACATGCTAGCGGTATGACCTGACTTCTCCAGACCTCAGTGTTCTCATCTGTAAAAAGGAGATAGAAGTAATATCAACTTCATCAAGATCTATTGGAGGGTTAATTGAGAATGTAGATGTAAAGCTTGTGAGGCAGGTAATTATCATTATGAAATGATTGTAAAATTATGCATCTTTACTACCTACCTAAAGTAATTTTTTTTGTATTCAAGTCTGCTTATCATATTTGCTTATCAAGAAAATAATTAAAAAGAAGAATCTGGATTCTTGAGATAGTGTTCAAAAGAGAGAAACTGAAATCTTTAGCAAAGTTTAGTGTGAGAGCAAAAAGAACTACAAGGCACATTATTATTACTGTGTTATAATATCAGTGTTATATAATCCCTAAAAATAAGACTTCCTTCTAGAATCTCCAGTGATATCATATGATATTAGAGGCATATCCTGTTTTCTAAAAGAAGAAAAAAAATTCTACTTGCCATGTAAACACACAAATCAGGTATAAATTAAGGTGATTACTCATTCTGGGATTTTTGGTTTATAGTATGTATTAAGATATCAAAATACCTAATTTCATTAAAGGAAGGTGGTGGCAATTATGTGATTTCTGTGATTCTAGATGCTGTGAAAAAATTGAACAATGGTTTGTAATTGTGTAGAGTGAAATATTATATTAAATGTACCTGCAAGATACAGAGCTCAAGAAAGACTCATGGAAGTTCTTCATCCTGGTTTTCCACTTCTACCTCTTTCTGTGCTGTAGGTACTTGTCAAAACAATCACTGAAGTGTGGGCTCCCAGACATTTGTCACCATTTCCTCCATTCATTTTCCTCTTTCCCTTGGCTGCTGTCGCCAACCTATACTTAGCAACAGCTACTTTCCATTAAAGTCTTTAATACAGGACCTGTTATGAGTACATCCTTAATACCTACTTAGTTCCTGATGGCCTAATAGGTAGCTTTATACATATTTTATGTTTTCTGCTGACCTTTCCAGTGTCCTTTATATCATAAAGCGAAAATACATTCCACTGTTAAACTGTAATAATGGTTTCAGATGACGGTGCAGAGACGATGTATTCATGGAAACTTTTGGGGAAGGCTTTTATTTTCCAAAGTATTACAATGCAAATCACCTAAAAGTCTATGCGTAATAAATACTTAGCATGAATATGAATAATAATGAACAATAATGCCTTATTGACTGTCATTTTCCTCATTATGCTCCCTCTTGTCCATCTGTTCTCCATTTGGGTATGCTGATCCAGACGGTCTTTTTAGTATAGGAGATTACAAAAATTTATAGGTGGAGATGAATACAAAGTAGTCCAGCTATGTTAATCAAATTTTATGTTTGCTTCAAAATGGGAAGAGTGTTTTAAAAAGCCAAAAGGAATCTCTTCCTATAAAAAGACCAAATGACTATTGAAAACTTTCTTTAGGCAGCCTTAGGTACATTTTTCTGGGATTGATTTTGGTTCAGAGAAGAAAGAGGAAGTTAATAATTTGGGGCAAAGTTTTTCCTACTGCAGTGTGTCTGTGATGAAGCAGTGGATTTACCGACAGGAGAAAATTGGGATGCAAGGTCTTGAAAATTGATCCCGCTATCACATACAGGGCTATTCGTACTGGGTGGTAAATTACATCTCCTGGCTTTTTCCATGTTTTTTTGGCTCTAATAAAATGCAAAGTAGTCTGCACCTGGCTTTTCAAAGCAATAGTTAATGGAACACTTGAAATTAATGCTAGCATATAAAATAATAATAATATTTGTTTGATCCTAAATTTTGATTCTTATACCTCTAAACTTATAAATTAATGATGATTTTATTGCTGTAAATCACATACCAATCTCTTGTTAGGAAATGCATGTGAAGCACATCATTTGACAAGTGCACTCAATTTGCTTTAAGAGAAGACATTTCTACATGAGAAAGTTGCCACAACACCTGAACGTTAATCTTGTTTCCAAAATTGTATTACACTGGGAAGACCATAAATTATTATTGAGCCACATTTTTCTTCTATGTTCAAGCCTGAAGTTAATAGAGGGAATCAAAATAATATGAAATGATATAACTTGAATGAAGTATGCCTTATGAGAATGGCCTCATAAAGTTTTGTTTGATAATACATTTTTTAAAAATAATTCTCAAATTTAGTAATACTTTGATATCACTGGTGCCATTTCTGGTTTATGTGTAGGAAAAAAACCCACCCTTAACATGAAGTCTTTTAATCATTCTTAAAGCATCGTAGGTATTTTGTAAATATAAGCTAACGTTTCTTTTTCAGAGGACAAAAAAGTCACAACTCTAGGGCTTGGAAAAAGTAGATCAAAACTACCCATCACAAGTATGAGACTTATAGAAAGATTTTTATCATATATAGCCTGGAAAAGATGTCATGTGGTTTGCTATACTAAAAGACAAGTAGCACTTAGATTTCCTTTCAATTAGATAACATGTTTTTTCCCAAAACTTCAAGTGAAATCAAAAGGAAGGTGTACTTATTCATCCTATAAGAAAACCTGTTTTTCCTTGTGTTTATAACCAAGATGATCTTTAGCAACAGTTAGTGCCAAATTAGTACAGATTCCCAAAAATATGTTTAATTGCTATGGTAGAGATTTTACATGCATAAGGTCAGGGTTTAAGCACCATACCTCTCTACTCGCAGGAGAAGCTTCCACCTGGCAGAGGCCCGAGCAGTGTATTCATAGACTAATATTTTCACTAAAATTTACCAAAGTGAGTAATTTGAAGTAAAGTCATTTAAGATTCTTGCCTATTCACTCCAGCTTCTGTATCGAGTGGCTGTGGAGTAGCCACAGCCAGTTTTGGATTCTGCCTAAGAGGAATTTGGGATATATTTGGGTTTAGTGGGATATCCTTTTAGCAATCCCTTTGTGATTTGACGCTGACTCTGCACATACATAATTAATTTATTGCTCACCATTCCCTTGTAGGAATGATTTCCAGAAGTACTATGACACTGTGTCCAATGTTGTGGTAAAAAGGTACAAAGCCAAGAGTCTTATCAAGGTATGAACTCCCTATCCTTCAGCACCCAGGTCTTGTGTGAGGAATGAGTACAGTATGGGCTGTAAAATGTATTAAGTCAGTTGCCAAATCTGTAATTTTTTCCCACCAACTGATACTCATGCTAAAACAAAGTTATTTCCTCCAGGCATATAATTGACTGTGCCCTAAAATCTTAGACCTAAGTAATAATAATAATAATAAAAAGTCCTATTAGTTGTGCTGAAAAGTTATTTCAACTCTTTTTCCACAGAAATTATTACAAATGCATTATCATATGAAAAGTTAGAGTTTTAAGCCAAAAACTGTAGGGTAAAATGTATCATAAAACTGTGTCAGACGGATAACTAAATTAAAAACACATTGATATTATTTTCCTGAATTTTTTTAAATGTGTATGGTAGAAGTCAAAAATTTGTTAATTTTGTGCTTTATTTCCCCCTTCTAAACAAATCTTCATTTTCATACTGAAATTTCAATTCGTAATTTCGTATTTTTTAAAAGATTCCTCCAAATTGTATAAAGCTACAGACCTCATAAAACTTATCTGCTTCACATCCTAAATAGTAATTAATTGGTATCCCTCTTGGTTACATTATGATTGAAAACATGTGTGTGAAAACATCAAATTTACATCTGTCATCTCTAATAATTTATTCCTGATGAAAGCTTTAGCCGATGAATCCTCGCAACAATCCTGCAAGATGAAAACAAAATCAAGTGACAGTGACTATTACCACATACTGTTTTACCTATATTAATGTATTTATCACTATAAACTCATAAGGAAGACTCTATATTCATATCATCTCTTTTAAGTAAATGAGAAACCAATACATAGAGTTGGTGATTTGCCCATGCTTGCTTAGCCGGGAGTGTGAACCCAGATGCCCTACTCTCACATCTGTACACCTGACTACTGCACCTAGGGACCCTCTTTCTGATGGAAGCAGATCTTCAGATACTAGACCTGATGAGAACTTAACCAGCTTAGCAGTTGGCTTGTTTTGTTTTTCCTCCCTGGTTTAGGGAATGGGATCACACAAAGCAATTCAGTCATCTAGGAAGCTTCTTCAGTGTTAATGAGGCTAGGGTCTCCTCCCCACACTAGCCTGGACACAGGAATTACCCCCACATTTATATTTTGAAGATTCATCCCAATGCTTCTGCTCTACCTTTTACACGACATGTAGCATAGTAATAGGACAGCAGGGACAGGGTATAAAAAGTTGAAAGACATCACAATTCTTCTCAGAACAAATTGGCATTTTCTTTCTGTTTCATTGCTTTGTGTTCCCCAAAGACTGGTATGTTCATAGTTGCTTGTAGAAAGGGATGAAATCCTAGAGGCATCCTAGAGAAAGTGTCCACAGCACTTTAAACAGTCTTGGTCAGACAGCGAGTACTCAGTAATGATTCAGGTAGTACCTTTTCAACCCCTGAAACATAGCTTGGGTTTTGAAATTGATAAATTTAAAAGAAACAACACCATGTTGTATGCTATTTAGGTATATGTTAAAAAAAATTAAAACTTGAAAATAATAGTGAAATTCAGAATAGTGGTTATTTCTGTTGGATGGTGAGGAAGAGTAGAATGAAGGAAGAAACAGAAGGGATAGGTAGATATGAACTACCAATCATTTATATGTCAGTTTGCTTTAGTTTGAGGTTAAGTGATGGGTTCTTGGGTGTTCATTATTTCAATAAAAACAAATGGAATTAAAAGATAAATGCAAGCAGACCTAAATAATATACTATTTAGGGATACACACATTTATGGCATAGTTTATTTTTTTAAAGGTTATGCATAGACCTGTGGTGACAGTGTGTTATGAACCAATGGTTATTTGTGTGTGTGTGTACTTGGGAAGCTTCTGATTTAGTTAAGTCCCAGCTCCAGTGTGGTTGGATATCTTTACACAGGATTTCTTCCTCTGTTCTTAGTGTTAATCCAGTTAATCAATTCCTTACTTGATTAATCCACAACTTAAAAATAAGCCTTTGAAGGAAGAAGACATTTATTTTTGTCTGGCTTCATGATGCCTCAGGCAGTGCATTGAACAAAATAAGCAGACAGACAACATTTAAACAACATATGATGCTGGCTACTATGTTCATTAGTTATATCATGTATTATTTAGTAACCCAAGTTTCTCCCATAGTATATAATCATTGTAACATATTTACCATGAAGTAATATGAAGAGCCTATAATAAATGTGGTTGCTCCTTCAATGTAAAATTTAAAAAAATCCCACTCTACTATTAAAATTATGTAGAACTTAATAAATTCTTTCGTTATTCTTAGATCAAAGGAACATATAGTTTAATATGTGGAAATGGCTACCGTGGAAATGAACAGCCACATAGTTAACTAAGCCAGTATGAAGAAAATCAATTCCCTGGATTCCCAAATCCTATTACACTTCTCTCTTTCTCGTTTTCCACTTCTTTTAATTTGAAAAAAAACTTTCTATTGTTAGTATGCTTATAATATAAATCCTGGATGTGTGTCAGAAACACAGGACGGGGTGCAATTCCATGGCTCTGTGAAAACATTGTTTAGACTATGTTGGTTTTGAATACTTCTCATTAAAATTTGACACAGTTATCAGATGAATAAGATGAGTGCGTTGGTACTAACAAGATCTCATGTTTAAGAGGTTTCTTTTTACTGAAAACTCTTGACTTCTGATCAAATTGGATATGCTTCAGTAATTTTCTCTTATATGACTTAGTATCAACTTTCTCTTGTACGTTTAATTAAAACTTTGGTGTTCTGCTTTAAAATTCAACTTTCCTTCTATAATCAGAAAGATGGTAATTATTGGAAAGCATGTCTAGACTGCCCTTAGGCACACATGAAGGACACAATTTTCTTTAATCATTATTTATTAATACCCTAAATCCAAATATTATCAAGTAAGCATATGTATGCATATAAATCAACATCTTAGTCAAAACTTTTAAAATTTTGCAAGGCACAAGATTACACAGAGGGTATGCCATAGGCAAAATGTGTTTTCCATTTCTTTCCAGCCCTTGATTTTCTCCTTCATATTCAAAGGCTTTCAAAACTCTTTCCACTTGTTTCTTGACCCAGTGCCTAAGGGTCCCACTGTTCGCTGGCTAATCATACTTTTCCATTTGTGTGACTGTTTTATAGGTGGCAACTCTCAAAATCGTGCACCCTTCCAGCTAAAAAATTTCAACAGAATTTTTTCCTCCTATAATCCAAAGGTGAAATTAGTGTAGTTTCAGGCACTCCAGCAAGCCGCCCAGGAAAGAAATCTAATTAAAGAAGCCTTTGGTATTTAAGATAATTAAGACAGGTCTGTATGGTTATACAATGAAGAGAGAGAGAATAATGCTACCTTTGTGTCTTTGGAGGCAATTCTGAGAGTGAATTTCTCTCTGTTTAAGTGTAAGTTCCAGTGCGACGTATGAAAGACTATAGTAATAGCCCCCAGCTCTCATGGTGAAGAACTCTGGACCTTTAGTGGTAGGCAAAATGCAGTCAGTGATAAAATATGGACGAGTCCATATTCCCCACTGAATTAACCTGGTTTTACAGATACAGGAACAAAAAAGAAAAAGTCAGGGGTTAAATATACTAATGTTGGCACTTTCAAACTGTAAAAGTGAAAGCAATTGTGGAAAGGTCATCCTCTGAATCATTTAACAGAAGAAAGAAGCATTGTTAGTATTCTTTGGGATATGTGCTTTACGTGTGGCAGCACAGGGGGAATAAAATGGGCCAGTGGGCATTTTTCAGTTTTAGGTTCTGTAATACTACGGTTCATTTCTAGGCTCTTTTGGAAATAAAAATGGTTTATTTCAGGGCCCACAGAGCTTTATTCCTAGAGTTGAGTTTCATGCTACTCAATATTTTCAGACAGTGCCTGTCTGAGACATAACACACTTAAGTGAAATAGCAGAATGATTGTAGGATTGTGGCTCCAAGAAGTCAGAAGGTCAATCAAAATTTCTTTTCCATTAGGTTATTTGGCACCTGTGATAACCAAGTCATAGCACTGTCTGTCATTTGAATTTCTAGATATGCTTTTATGGAATTGCAATTATGCCCTTACTTTATTTCAAATAGAAATGTCATTAGAAGTGCATGGAATAGAGTAGGTTTATAATAGAATGGAATAGAAACAAAGGCAGTATTATTCTCTTTCTCTTTCCTCCTCATATATCAGACAATATTTAAACAATATGAGACTATTTTTAAAGGTCCACCATTTATTCACTGTCTGTTATAAATAGACCATATTTATTATTTATAACCTCACATTTAGAAAGCACTTTGCAATACATTTGACTCATATTTCATGAAGTCTTGACATGGTAGTCCTAATTTAATAGATGAGATCACTGAATCATATGCCAAGCCTGCATACTTGTTGAAGATAAAGAGATGCTTAGGCATTTGAAGTTAAAGTGGAAAGTGACCAAAGGAAAAATTAAAAAAGTAAAGCGTGGGAATGCAATATGTATATACAAACTACACAGAAAGAAATAATCCTCTCTTCCAGAGAATGAGAAAACTTGCTAAATAGGAGGTGAACATAAGTCTAAGAACAGGAATGCTTTATGTGGAGGCCATGATAATATATATTGTGTGCGCGCACACACATATACACATATAATATATGCATATGTACATGTATTATAACATATCTACATATACACAGATATACACTATTATATACATGTGTGCCCATGTGTACAATAGTATATGTTACTGTTTAGTGTAAATATTGCTATTTCTTACTATTCTACTACAACAGAGTGTGTGAAAGGATGTAATCTGTGTATATGTTTGAATCCTCAGCTCACTATCTAATACCAAGAAGTTAGAAAAGAATCTATAATCAGTTCATCTTTTATTTTTATTTTTAATAAAGATTTTAAATTAGTTAACTAATTTTTTAAAGATTTTATTTTTAAGGAATATCTATACCCAGCATGGGGCTCAACCCCAATATCAAAAGTCATATGCTCTACTGCCAGACAGGCACCTCCGCTAAAGATTTTTATTTTTTACTAATGTCTACATCCAATGTATGGCTCAAATTTACAACCTCAAGATCAAAAGTCGTATACTCTCCCAATTGAGCCAGCCAGGTGCCCCTATGGTGAGTTCAACTTTTAATCAGCAGCTTTAGTCAAATTCTAAAATTCTTTAATGCTGTTCTCAAAAACAAAATTTTTGTAGTTTCTTTTTCAACCTCTTTCTTTAGTTTTGTATATATGTTTATTGATTATTATAAATAAATGTTACTTACATGTATGCATGTATGTATTTTCTCAGTTTTTTGGGATATAAATGGCATAACATTATATTAGTTTCCAATTACAGTAAGTA
>NW_027529528.1:778372-779093 GCF_008692635.1 Crocuta crocuta
CAAATTTCAGCACAATGATTCAATGTATATATATATATTTATATATATTGAAAAATGATTAACACATTAAGTTTAGTAAACATCCATCAACACACACATTACAAAATTTTTTGTTCTTATGATGAGGACTTTTAAGACCTACTCTCTTAGCAGCTTTCAAATATACAATACAGTATTATTAATATAGTCACCATTCTATACATTACAACCCAAGTACTTATCTGTCTTAGAACAGGAACTTTGTGAGTTGATATCTTATTATTGTTTTGATTTGCATTTTCCTGATGATTAGTGATGTTGAACATCTTTTCATATATCTATTGGCTATCTTATGTCTCTATTGGGAAAGTGTCTGGTAAGTCCTATGCCCATTTTTTAATTTGATTTTTAGCTTATTTGCTACTGAGTTGAATTCTTTATAGATTTTGGATATTAACCCCCTTGTCCATATATATATATATTATATATATATATCATTTTCATATACGTATATATGATTTACAAATATTCTCTCCAATTCAATAGGCTGTCTTTTCATTGTACAGATGGTTTCCTTTGCTGTGTGCAGAAGCTTTTTAGTTTTATGTAGTCCTACTTGTTTATTTTCATTTTGTTGTCCTTGTTTGTGGAGGCAGATCAAAAAATTCATCACCAAGATGAGTATCAAGGAGCTTACTGCCTGTGTTCTCTTCTAGAAATTTTATGGGTTCAGGACTTACAC
>NW_027529528.1:779102-856336 GCF_008692635.1 Crocuta crocuta
TTCAGGACTTACACTCAAGTGTTTCATCCATTTTGAGTTAATTTTTGTGTATGGTATAAGAGAGTGGTCCAGTTCCATTCTTTTGCATATGGCTGTCAATTTTCCCATCTCCTCTTATTAAAGAGACTTTCTTTTACTCATTACATTTTCTTGGCTCTTTTATCATAGAATATTATTTATTTTATATTTTTTTAAATGTGTATACCTTTCCCTTTATATTAAGCTTTATCTTATTGATTTCCAGCCTCTAAAAACTACTTAAGATTTTTGGGGTACCTGGGTGGCTCAGTCTATTAAGAATCTGAATTTGGCTCAGGTCATGATCTCATGGTCCATGAGTCCAAGCCCCATGTCAGGCTCTGTGCTGACAGCTCAGAGCCTGGAGCCTGCTTTGGATTCTTTGTCTCCCTCTCTCCCTACCCCTTTCCCACTCACACTCTGTCTCTCTGTCTCACAAATTAACATTAACATTTTTTAAAACTACTTAAAATTTTTAACTTTTAGATTTGCAAGTCCTCAAAGTCAAAAGAGAGCATAATAAAAAATGAGAGCAAATACTTCAAAAATGCATATTACACACTAACGCCCATTCTAAGCATTTTGCACATATTTAATCTGCAAGCAGCCCTTTGAAATGGGTGCTGTTATTCTCTTTGCTTTCAGATGAGAACATTCGCATTGAGAGATCCCAGTCACACAGTTTGTAAGTGGCAGAACTTAAACTAAAACCCAAGACCTTTCTGTACCTGCCTATTTGATGTTCCCCCGTATAGGTACTATATTTTCTTTTTTTTTTTGAATGGTTCTAAAAACCCACCACAAGAATCTCTGGGGACCCATATGTTGATCCTCCCCAACAATAATTGGTATATGAACAACTACCATGCAGTGCTTCATTATTGACCTAAAACTAAATCATTATATCTCATATCATCCTGCCCTAAAGAAAGAGTTACATATTAAGATTCTGGCATATACAGTTAGGCTTTGAGCAAGAACGAAAAACAAATGAGTGAGTGAAAGTGGGCAGGAAACCAAGTTTAAGGAGGTTTATCCCTTCAAGCAATGCTGTTTCACTAACCTTGGTGAGAAATGAGGGATGGTGAACATCTGAAGTCAGGCACAGAAACTTGGTAGAAAGGTTATGGCCCTGGATCTGATATCATAAACATGCAGGCCTACCTTCAATAGAATGATTATTTTTCTCGTCTCCTAAAATTTTGTCAACATTATGTAAGTATTCTGAAGGTATGGGAAGCCCTTTGACATTCTCCACTTGTTATGGAACCAGAAGCTAACTATTATGAGCAGTTATTCCATAAAGGCTGTTCATTTTTAAAATAAGACATCAACAGCAGTCCATGAAATATTTCTCTTTATTTCATTTGGGGCCCAATTGGGTACAACACGGGGCTCAATTAAATCTGGGCTCGCAGAACGTGGTAGGCATAACTATTTATTGTTAATATTTCTAAATTTCTGTATGTACACATGGGGATTGAATTTTTTAATATGCCAGGTGTTTGCAAATGAATGGCTTTAGGCAATGAAATATATGTGGCTTTTAGATGTATTGTTTAATATAATACAGTGTCCCTAAAAACTAGACAATATTATTATCTCCATTTTATAGATTAAAGAAAACCAAAAGCTGAAGTTAAAAAACTACCTTAACATCACACAGCTACTGAGTTGAAAAGCCCACTTAAACCTATACCTACCTGAATTTAAAGATCAAGTTATTGGCAATACCTCCACATGGGGTTAGTGTTTCCAGATACATGCTTGAGTCATGTGTGGACTCTAAACGAAGAACTATGGTAGCAACTGCTTTGTAACTTTTCACTGAGAGGGAAGGCAATCTGCTTTCATTGGCTTTGCTTAATTTTGAATCCAGATTCTCTATAAACCTTACCACCTTGAAGTGATGTCTATCCAAAGTTAAGACATGATTCATTTGGAGGCAGTACAAAACTGAAGACTACTTACCACCAGATTAGCTTATTTTACCCAAAAAGAGTTATGACACTAATTGATATTAACCTCCATTGCAAGGTTAATTTTTACTTTTTTTTGTAAAGTAACTGAATTAACTTTTTTTCCTCTTTAGTTTATTTCAACATTATTTCTTTCTTTATTAATTTATTTATTGACTTGGTGAATCATATACATTCTAGCAACTAATCATAAATGCTATATTGAGCATAATATGGTAAAAGTAGATGTATGTGGTCATAAGCAGTACTGTTACCTGTTATTGAAGTTTTTATCAGGTTGATTAGTAAGTAGACAGAAATATATATTTGAGCCTATATTTTATCCTTTTATGTAAAACATAACCCAAATTTATTATTGTCTATCTATAAATGATTATAAGTTCTCCAGAAAGTTAAATTTTAAAAAATATTTTTAAATATCACACTTATTAAATAACTTTACAAATAATACCTGCCAGAGTCCAGCTCCGGCCGGGTCCAGGGGTCCCTGAAGGATGGATGGTGTCGGCGAGGGAAGGAGGGAGAGAGCCCCAAGATTCTTTCTGATCACCAGGCAGGCATCTCTGTCCTGTCAGTTTTGGTGTCTTTATTTATAGGTCAAATGTTAACATGGCATCAGAAAATGGAATTTTTACAATGGATAGTTCTCTGTGATAAGATGTTTTTGGAAAATGTACAGAAACATGTTTTACAGAAGTCTTCTTGCAGATCTGCCCCAATTATAGTGAGGCTGAGTAACTAAGAAAATAACAGGGTGTTCACATTTTAATAACACTAAGTCATAGGTTTTTAGATACTCTTATCCATCCTTATCACAGCTGCCAGTGTAAGGGAAGGTGTTTGTGGAATGTAGGCCTTAGGGAAGGGACTGCTATCCACCACCAGTTAGCAAAGGTATATGTAACAACTTATGTTCTGCCCTTATCTGTTCCTTCTCTCTAAGTTAGGCCCTTTGTCTCTAGGCAAGACTTGATTTTCCAGTTATATTCTTTATGGCACCAGAGAGCCAAACATACCTTTAAAGAGTTTAGCTCATTTCCAATACATAGAATAGCCTCTTCAAGTGCATTTACCTTTGTGTCTAGTTTTATGATTTCTTGAATAGCTAGGGCATGAGAGACATTTTTGGTTAGTTGATTTACATGTTGAGCTGTATCAACATCTTGGACTAACACAACAGTAGAAACAGAATTGTACATGTAAAGGTCAATCTTTTATGAGTAAGGGTCATTAGCCTGTTCATAGCTCAAGGGAAAGTATGGAGGGAAACAGGTCCTGCCAGAGACACGATGTTTGTTCCCATAATCAAAAGAAGAAGTTCCCACAGTAAGTTCCTTCACAAGGTGCAATCATCATACCAGGGCCAGAATAAGGGAACAAGTCACTCCCGATATTGATCAACAAGGTACCTTGGGTGTCGGTGCTCAAGCAGAAATAATTGAGTGGGGGTGGATATATCCGTCGTCATCTGACTGGCAAGAGACCGTGCAAACTTGCTTTAACCTCACCAGAAGTTTTCTCAACTAGTGGGCTCAGAATGTCTCCCAATAAATACCCATTTACAAAATAATATGTGTTTAAAATGACTTTCAGGGGTCGCCTGGGTGTCTCAGTCAGTTAAGCGTCCGACTTTGGCTCAGGTCATGATCTCACGGTTCATGGGTTCGAGCCCCACGTAGGGCTCTGTGCTGACGGCTAGCTCAAAGCCTGGAGCCTGTCTTCAGGTTCTGTGTCTCCCTCTCTCTCTGCCCTTTCCCTGCTCATGCTCTCTCTCTCTCTCTCAGAAATAAATAAAACATTAAAAAAGAAATTAAAAAATAAATAAATAAAATGACTTTCAGTAACTCCCATTGAAATAGAAGGAACCAAGTATATGAGGAGGTCTTTAGCTTCTGAATGTATGGACTTCACAGCCTGCAAGAGGTAAAAATGTATCCCGTTTCTCCTACATCCAAATGTTTGATGTATAGATTGCACAATTTAAAAATGCATTGTTCCTGTAACTGTCCAACCCCTCATGAAATACTGTTACTATTTGTTTGTTTTCCTGGTCATTTTATTTTTTGATTACTAAAAATTACTTTAATTACTAAATATTTAAAAATAAATATTTAAATACTAAATATTTTTTCTAAATTTAATTTAGATTACATTAACTAATTCAATGCAGTTAGCTATTTTAACTGAATTAACTCAGTATTTTCTAATTATAAAAAAAGAAACCAAGACTTTCACTGAAAAATGACATCTCTGCTAACCTCTGAGAATACTTTTTTACAGAGTCCTAATAAAAGCACATTAAGATACAGAAAAATCTGGGGTGTCTTGGTGGCTAGTGAGTTAGATATTTGATTTTTGGTTTCAGCTCAGGTCAGGATCTCACGGTTCATGGGTTCAAGACTTCCGTTGGGTTCTGTGCTGACAGCTTGGGGACCTGCTTNATAAATAAAATGACTTTCAGTAACTCCCATTGAAATAGAAGGAACCAAGTATATGAGGAGGTCTTTAGCTTCTGAATGTATGGACTTCACAGCCTGCAAGAGGTAAAAATGTATCCCGTTTCTCCTACATCCAAATGTTTGATGTATAGATTGCACAATTTAAAAATGCATTGTTCCTGTAACTGTCCAACCCCTCATGAAATACTGTTACTATTTGTTTGTTTTCCTGGTCATTTTATTTTTTGATTACTAAAAATTACTTTAATTACTAAATATTTAAAAATAAATATTTAAATACTAAATATTTTTTCTAAATTTAATTTAGATTACATTAACTAATTCAATGCAGTTAGCTATTTTAACTGAATTAACTCAGTATTTTCTAATTATAAAAAAAGAAACCAAGACTTTCACTGAAAAATGACATCTCTGCTAACCTCTGAGAATACTTTTTTACAGAGTCCTAATAAAAGCACATTAAGATACAGAAAAATCTGGGGTGTCTTGGTGGCTAGTGAGTTAGATATTTGATTTTTGGTTTCAGCTCAGGTCAGGATCTCACGGTTCATGGGTTCAAGACTTCCGTTGGGTTCTGTGCTGACAGCTTGGGGACCTGCTTAGGATTCTCTCTCACTCTCTCTCTGCCCTTCCTCCCCCTCTCAAAATAAATAAACTTAAAAATAAAAGACATAGAAAAAATATGCCAGAATCTTGGAAGAAATACTATTAACAAAGAGGCTAGCTGATCTGAATTTAGAAATTGAACCAGAATAACAAAATCGCTTATCTGCTTTTGCTAATTTCCCTAGATCAGGTTTGAAGAACACAGATATTTTCATGTTATCTTGATTATTAGCCTGAGCCTCCTTGCTTTTGCATTCATGGTAAGATAGGTGCAAATGTGTAATTTCATATGAGATGAATGTCCAAAGTCCTTTCTAATTATACATCCAACTGAGATTATGTGCTTTTAAGTATTACTGGTTCTTTGCTTCTCATTATAAAAGTTGTGTTGTGATACTATATGCTGTTTATATGTTTTCTTTACCATGGCATCTCTGTAGTGAAACCCAGTTGCACAAAATGAAAGCCAAATAGGACACAGAGCTAGGAGTTACACCTGTTCTAGGTAGACCGACTGTTGTGATTTACCCAGGACTGACTGAGGTGTTTTCCAGGCTATGGAACTTTCAGTATGAAAAACTATGTCATTTCCAGGAAAAAACCAGGAACATTGGTCACCCTAATTGTGAACTGACTTTTCATCTGTAAATGTGAGAGAGGAGTTCAAAGATGTAAGTGGACATTGAACAAGATATAATTAATCTTCTTGTCTGTTCAGTCATTTGGTAAGCACGATCTGGAGCTTTTATACTTCAGGAAAAGAAATGGATATTGAAGAGAAGAAAAAGAAAGGAAGCACACAACTTGTAAAATATTATAGAATGGGGAAAAGGCGACATCATACTGACAGGAGTAGTGAAGAAATAGGCAAAAGAAATACATGCTAGAGAGTTTGGGGAGGTCATGCACATAAAGTGTAGGAATCCCACTCATATGAAACATGATTCAAGGTCAGAAGAGGAAACCACAGTATCAGGATAAGGCGGAATGACTTAGAGAGACAGCAAAGTGAACTACATAGACTGTGAGTTGTAATTTAAAGGAATTAAAAACAAGACTAAATTCAGGAAGAGTGAAATAACTCTATCAAAATAAAAAATAAAGCTGCATTGGTAGCAGAAAAGAGCAGCATCTACAAAATAGGAAATAAATCAGTAAAGGGAAACAAGGTTTCCCAAAATGCAGAATAAGTTAAAAAACTAAAAAATGAGAGTGACTATAACAAGAAAGACAAATGGTTAATTGTCAAAGTAATGTTTATAGAAACTTTTCTGAGTTAAAATGCACCTTAGCACAGAATGATGCATTTATTTGGTTCAAAAAAACTACAGCCATAAGTATCTTGGAAAATTATTGAATTACAATTTTTATTATGAAAATGTTCAAATATACAGAAAATTGCAAGAGTAGTAAAATGAAACCTATATAAATTTTATCTAGATTACATAATTGTTAACATTTTGTTATAATTGTTTTTTATATGCACAAGTGTGTGTGTGTGTGTATGTATGTGTGTGTGTATGTGTGTATGTTCATGCACTTATAATCTGCACGAGTCCTATGTGGAAAAATATTTTATTACAAAGGAATAAAAAGCAGTTGGCTTTAAAATTCTCTTTTGTGAATCAAATTACAAGGGAACAATGTGTACATTTGAGAGGGGGGAAAAAAACATGATTCCACCACTTTATGTACAACAGAGTGCTCTTTAATAAATACAGAGAATAAAAGCATATTCTTATGTAATTAATGAATCAGAATATATCACTTGTATGCCTACGGTAAGAAAATAAAATGAATAATGCTACTTCTTTAAAAATGCATGCTAGCTGGGCAACTTGATGGCTCAGTCAGATGAGTGCCAGACTCTTTACTTTGGCTCAGGTCATGATCCCAAGGTCATGGGACCAAGCCCTGAATCAGACTCCTTGCTGAGTGTGGAGCCTGTTTGAGGTAATCTTTCTCTCTCTCTGCCCCTTCCCCTGATGGTGCATGCAGCCTCTCTCTCTCTCTCTCTCTCAAATTAAAACAAAAAAGATGTTAGATAATTTGAGAGATAAATAATATTAAAAGTTCTGGAAGGAAAATTAGGTGGGAACATGGACTGAAACAAGCCAGGAATCAATTACATGTATAATTAACTCTGATGTAAATCTCTCAAAACCATTCTTTAAAGAGAAGGTAGGTTCCAAAAATGATTTCATTTTGAAGGTAAGGGTTTATATGATATTAAAGACTATTAGCAAAGAGATTAAATAAAAAATTTGAGAGAATTCAGCCACACTATAGTATTGTTATATAGGAGAATAAGAAGATGCAACTTTATTAATTTTCATGTCATAAAAAATATTACTTGAGAAATTCATAGAAACTAACTAAAACAGTAACAACAAAAACAGTTAAAAAGTGACAGAAAACACAAAATAATCAAGTGTAAATCTCTAGGATAATGAATTTTCATTAAAGGGAAAGATTACCAGACAATTATACCAAAATTGATAACTCTCTTTTATGCTCATAAATAACTGTTAGAAAATACAATGAAAAAAAAAAGGAGATTCCATTTGTAATAGAAATGAACACACAAAATCACTAAGGAAAGACACCAAGATATAGTAGGAAGTTCTATTAATTAAGTACATGCAACCTTGCAGAATTGTAATAAGTACTAAGAATAAGGTTGTGAAAGAGATTATCATATAATTAGAAAAAGGGACATTTCTAGTATGATGAGTGTTATGAAAGGGAAAATAATGGGATGAATTGAGCATATAGCCTTGAACAATGAGAAGGAAATGAATGGGTAGTTTGCAAAAGACTACTCATCACAGAGAACCAAGTTTGAGTCCTTCATTGGGCTCTGCACCGCTTAAGATTCTCCTTCTCTCTCTCTCTCTCTCTCTCTCTCTGTCACGTGTGCCCTCCCCTGCTCATGACCTCTCTCTGTCTTTCAAAATAAATAACTTAAAAAAAAGAAAAGAAAAGAAAAAAAGAATAAAAAGATAGGGAAGGGCACTGGGAAACTACAAATATGGCTAGTGAAGGTTCTGAAACTTTGTCATCAGGGCATAACTTACAAAGTTTGGTGCATGAGGGCATTTAGGTAGATCAGTTGGTTAAGTATATGACTCTTGATTTTGGCTCAGGTCATGTTCTTACAGTTCATTAGAGTTCTTTTGGGCTCTGTGTTGGCAAAACACAGAGACTGGTTGGAATTTTCTGTTCTTTCTCTGCCTCTCTTTCTCTCTCTCAAAAATAAATAAATATTTTTAAAATGTGGTATATGAATGGCCCACCAACTTAAATAAATATGTTTCCATTTTCAAAATAACAAACGTTAAAAATATTTTAATATAATTTTCTTGTTTCATATTCCTTTATGAATAATACTATTTGATTATTTAATTAGGGTATCCACACTTGATTTTATTGTGAAAACTTGCACAGTGGATTAATTTTCCATATTATTTTTTTATCTTTTTTCCGAGTTGAAGATGTAAATATTATATCCGAAAGTGCCATTGAATTTGGAAAGAAATTCTGTTTGAACTAATCATATGCCAACGAAATGTTTGAATATCAATTACATGAAGAATATCTATAAGCCTTAAGAAAGAAAATCTGGTTACCCACCGAATACAGAATTATTTTGACATGACGTTGGCATATTTACATTAAATGGTTAACAGCAATGGGTGATTGATGATTTCAGAGTTTTCGGTAGAGTGATTTTAACCCCAGAAAGCTATATCCTTGCAAAATAATATTAATTATATGATTTAAAGAAAAGATTTTTGAAGGTCATGATTTAAAAAATTATTTCATAATAAAATGATTATAGAAATAAGAACAGATGTTATCAATTTCACTGATGGATTAAAACCACAAAAATAAAAATTAAAACCATCAGACTACTAGGAAACTAATATGTTCAGGTGATGAAAGTCTTTCCTGAGCATAGTATAAAACTTAGAGAACCCAGGCACAACTGGGTGGCTCAGTTGGTTGAGTGTCTGACTCTTTATTATGGCTTAAGTCATGATATCAAGGTTTGGGTGGAGCCTGGAGCCTGGCTCCACACTCAGCGTGGAGTCTGCTTATTAATCTCTCTCTCTCTCTCTCTCTTTCTCTCTCTCCCCTTCTCTTCTCCGCCCCCTCCCCTGCTCCCCATCCCACCCCTCTCCTCTTCCCGCTTCTTTTTCCTCTTCTTCTCCTTCTCCTTCTCCCTGCCCCTCTTCCCCACTCATGCTCTCTCTCTCTAAAAATAAAAATAAAGAGTAAAAATAACCAGAGAGAAGCCAAAATAGCAACAATGAAATTTGATATTATAAAAATATAAACAATTTGTGTGTAAAAAGATAGTGTTGGGGTGCCTGGGTGGCTCAGTCGGTAACGCGTCCAACTTAGGCTCAGGTCATGATCTCACGGTTCGTGGGTTTGAGAGCCGCATTGGGCTCTGTGCTGACAGCTAGCTCAGAGCCTGGAGCCTGGCTCGGATTCTATGTGTGTCTCTCTCTCTGATTCTCCTCTGCTCACACTGTGTCTCTCTTACTCTCATAAATAAATAAAACATTTAAAAATTTTTTTTGAGAGATAGTGTCAATTATTGAGAAAATATACCATGATCTAAAAATATTTGTAGGGAAATGCATTAATAACCTTATTATATAAACAGTGTTTCAAATCCACAAAAGAAAGATTGGGATATTTATCTCAATACCGTGTTTTATAGAAATATGTCTTTTTTATACTCCTCATATAAATTGAAAAAAGCTATCAGACATTTCTTACTGTTTTCTCATATATTTGATATTTGGTCTTTTCTATTATACCTCTTTAAAAGCTTAGTTGGTATTCTAATTTTCAAACCAGGCCATTTTGTTGTACTATCTATCCTTACAATGCCTCAGTGAGATAACCTTACTAACAGGGGTGAAGGAAAAAGGCTGACCAAAGTATCTTTGGAAATTAGTGTAGCCTATAAGGATAAAAGCACATAGAACTATATGCACATAGAACTATGTATATGCTAAACTCTTGTTGATTAAATTGCTTTCCATGGAGTATTAGTTACCAATTCTGAAAACACTATACAAGTATTCAGGAATCGAACAATTAGGTAAGTGGAATTTAGATGGTAGGAGCTTATTGGAATGGAAATTTTCAAATAAGAAAGTGAAGTAAGCTAGAATGATCCATGTACTAATGGATCAAAGATGGTGACATCAATGTGTACTCAGATTTAGCTAAAAGAAGCCTGAGCTCTTTGGTGAAATTCCTGATTCTAGAACTAGGAAAAAAAATATGCAAGATGAGCCCTAGAATACCTTGCAGTGTCAGAAGGTAAGGAACCAACCACCTCCCAAAATTTGGTGGGATGTCAAAGGGGTATATCATCCATTGGAAAGGGCTCCTGATGACCAAAGTTGAAACAATTTGAGAAAAAATATAGTATTGGATTATAAAACAAAATTTAAAATAAATATTCATAGGTTCATACTTCTTTTTTTTTTCATAGGTTCATACTTCTGTAAATACATGATTAAGCAAATAAGTAGGGTAAAATAGACAAAACTCTGTGCAGAAAAATTACAAATCATTTATGTCAATACTCAATTCTTAAAGGCATGAACATAATTCCCCACTCTCCAAATGTGGGCTTTGTGGTGTCTTTCCTCCAAGAAGAATGGGGTAGAAAGGGAAGGGAGAAAATAACTTTGGAGTGAAAAAACCTGACAAAAACTATCTCAAACCAGGTAATCAAGGTTAAGATTAATTATAAGTTATATTGATAGAATAGGCACTTAATATGATGTGATAGGCTGATAATGGCCCTTTTTATTTTTCCTCCCCAAAACTTTTCACCCCAGTCTAATCATGAGGAAAAACAGCACACAAACATGAACTGAGGAACATTCTAAAAATGCCCGACTAATAATCCTCAAAATTGTCAAGATTACCAAAAGTAAGGAAAGTGTGACAAATTGTTACAATAAAAAGTTGCCTAAAGTGACATGGCTATTAGTGTAATGTGGTATCCTGGGTAGATCCTGAAACAGAATAAACAAATTAGGGGTAAAGTGAGGAAACCTGAATAAAGCATTCACTTTTGTTAGTAATAGCATGCAGTTATTGGTTCATTAAGTGGGATGAATGTGCCATACTAATATAAGATGTTAATAATAAGGGAAAACTGAGTGTGGGGTATACAAGGTCTCTCTGTACCATGCATTATTTTTGTAAACCTGAGACTTCCAAAATAAAATTAAAAGTTTACTAAAAATAATCTTTTTAATAAATTTTATTGGAACAATTGGTTATCTATATACTAAAAAGTCAGAGATTATACAAAATATTTTTTAAAGTGAAATGAGTCATAGAACTTAAAAGTGAGAACTGAAGATGGGAGTTTTCTAGAAGAAAACAGGTGAACATATGTATTATTCTGGGTTAGGCAAAGATTTCCTAAATATGACACAAAAAGGCATAAATCAAAGCTTTTTAAAAATTGACAAGTAGGATAATTAAAGACTTTTAATGTTTGAAATGCACTCAATATAGTAAGACAAAAAAGCAACCCATTCATATTATTACCTATAAACCGTGTAAGTACTAAAAGACATACATACAGAATATAATTCCTTCTTAATGGGATATAATGAGAACATAAAAATACTGATTAACAAAAGGGGAAATGACTTGACCAGGCACCTCAAAAGTAGAGGAAACTCATTCACATGGCAAAGTAGCACATGAAAAATTCTGGCCATCGTTCAGCGTTCATTGGGAAAACACAAATGATTGTTTAAAATCCTCTTGAATTGCTAGAATTACAAAAAGACTGATGCTACCAAATGTGGTGATGATATGGAACCACTCAGAATTTTATACATTATTGGTAGACATACATATGAGGCTGCTACTTTGGAAAGCCATTGATCTATTTCTTATAAAGTTAACTGTACAATTATCATATAATCTAGAAGTCTTTCTCATAGGTATTTACTCAAGAGGAATGAAACTATGTGTTCATGTAAAGAGTGGCTATTGAATGTTCATTGCAACTTGTCTCATAACCTAAACCTGGAAACAACACAAATGTCCATGGAGAATAGATAAACAAATCATGATATACCCTACAATGGGATAATCCTCAAAAATGACAGTATACATTGCTATTACACAATGTAGGTTAGTTTTAGTAGCATTATGTGAACAAAACTAGCCCAAATGGCCACCACCTATATCCCATTTGTAAGAAATTCTAGGAAAAGCAAATCTATAGTGATGAGAGAGCAGGTGAATATTTGCCTGGGGCTGAGGGTGGGGGAAGGGCACCACTGCAAAGGGACAGGAGGAAAGTGCTGGGGTGACAGTAATGTTCTAGATCTTGTTCCTCTTATTGTCTTCTGAATACATTTGTCAAAACTCAAGGAATTATATACTTAAAAGGGTGATTTTCATATGTAATTTATACCTAAAAAAGCTAGTAAAATATATACAATTAATTTCCATACAAATCATAAGTGTTCAATGGTAAACATCTAACCTCTCCTTTCTTCTATGGCTTTTGATTTCAGTGTTTGGAGACATATTTACACTTCAATTTCACCTTATTGAACCTGAGGACTTCTTCAATTTTATTTATAATTTTGCTAAGAAGGAAAAGAAGTTTTCTAAATATACAGTCACCGTGACTTGATAACTGGAACTAACTTTGCTTTTCATTTCAGTGGGGGCTATAATTAATGAATTCAATTCAATTTTTATCATTTATTTTCATTATTCTAGTCTATCAAGAAAGGTAAGTTTATGTAATATACTATGTGAATCAAAATCAAAACATTTCACTGGAAATATAAACTCATTATTTGTATCCTCATTGCAATGTTATCTAATTCACTTATAATTATGAAAATATGTTCAAAAGATATAGTCTTAAAACCAGAATTCTGAGATGTAATGAAACTTGTTTTTGAAATTGTTCATTCTTTTTAGTGTTTCTACTGTTGTTTTCCTCAGTATTCTTTTAGCCTTAGCCAGGAGTTACCTTGAAAGAATTAATGGATTTTTTCAAATATCCATCTTGAAACCATAAGAAACCATGTTCTTTGGATCAATTTCTGTTATTTCACATTTTATACATATATTTTAAAAACCACAGATTAGTGGCATATTTCCCTTTCAGAAACATAACAGTTTGTACAAATCCAGTGTTATTAGTAGGCAATGCCACCAGCAGATGCATCCTTAGAATATGAGCATAACTCAAGTTTGCTTTAGAAACCACAGATCTGGCTTGAATTGAAAGTAATGGAATCAGCCTGGTGTGTTCCCTCAAGTTGGTCCAACTTAGCATTTCCTAGAGAATTCCAAATTTCATTAGTATTGTTAGTCATGACCTAGAATTATCCCTAAATTACTTAGTCAATTAATTGAACATATCTTCACAGGTTAACTCTTTCAAACACTATTATTCACTTTATTTATAAGGAAATTGTAACTGTGAAAGCCAAAATGATTTGCCAGAGGTCGTTAGGAGAGAGAGAGGGGTGCCTGGGTGGCTCAGCCAGTTAAGCATTCGACTTTGGCTCAGGTCATGATCTCCAAGTTCTTGAGTTCAAGCCCCACATCAGACTCTGTGCTGACAGCTCAGAGCCTGGAGCCTGCTTTGGATTCTGTGTCTCCCTCTCTCTCTCTCTCCCCCCTGCTTATGCTCATGCTCATGCTCTGTCTCTTTAAAATGAATAAAAAATTTAAAAATTAATTAAAAAGGAGAGAGAGAAAGTGAAGGGAGAGAGAGTAAAGAGCCAAAGGAAGGAAAGGAAAGGAAAGGAAAGGAAAGGAAAGGAAAGAAAGAAAGAAAGAGAGAGAGAGAGAGAGAGAGAAAGAAAGAAAGAAAGAAAGAAAGAAAGAGAGAGAGAGAGAGAGAGAGAAAGAAAGAAAGAAAGAAAGAAAGAAAGAGAGAGAGAGAGAGAGAGAGAAAGAAAGAAAGAAAGAAAGAAAGAAAGAGAGAGAGAGAGAGAGAGAAAGAAAGAAAGAAAGAAAGAAAGAAAGAGAAAGGAAGGAAGGAAGAAAGAAAGAAAGGAGGGAGGGAGGGAGGGAGGGAGGAAGGAAGGAAGGAAGGAAGGAAGAGCTCAGAGCAAAGAAAAGACAAGTATTAGTTTTCCCAAATCCTCAGCTGTGTTCTTCACTTTTCACAACACTGCTAATAAGTACATGAGAGATTTGTGAGTCATGGATAAAATATGCAATTAAGTACCCAAGTGTGAATGTTGAAAACAGAGCAACTTTTCTTGCTGTCTTCTATAAGACTAAATTAGTAGGTTTTAACATCTGTGAAATAAAAACTCATGTGTGATACGAAAACAGAATTTACTAATGGAATAATTTTTTTCTTGTTCATGACAAAAGTAAAAATATTTCATAATAGAAAGGAAGTAGTTCCATTCCTCATGAGCTATATTGCCTAAACCACGTGTGCTGGCCATGAAAATTCATAGCTAATATTTCAGATGGTAGAAAGCACACTGTATAGACGGTCCTACCTCCTGCCCCTCTGAATCTGCCACCATGGTCATGTCAAGGTCATGCTCATCTCAGGTAGCTCTCAGCCAGTAATGGAACTCGGCATGGTACTCAAGCAGGGCCATTGGGATGGGACTTAGAAATCCTCCTTCAGGTCTCCCTGCCTCATGGTCTCCCATTATCCCAGCAGCAGGATCAGACTCCTGAAAGATACTTCTCATCTCTCCTCCATTAAATCGACTTGCTTCCTAATTCGATCTTGGCGTTTCTTCTTAATTGCATGAACTAACACACATTTGCTCTTAATAGCCCTGATCTTGAATTTCTGTATTTATAAAATAAAGAAAAAGATCTTTATTTTGCTGGTTGAGTGGATTTCGCTTTGATTTCACAAAGAAGGCACCTTGAGAACACTATTCCAAAGCTTGTATATATTTTCATCTAATCTAAGATACACTATTTCCGGTACAAAGAAAACCAAAAACCATTGTCAGTAAACTAAGAAATGCCAGCAGTTATAAACCATGTCTCAATTCTAGACATATAAAAATGTGTGTTTTAGATTAGGTGAACGTGACCATTGTTTTCATCATAAATGTTTCTCAATATAGATACCATGGGGCATACTGTTCATTTCTCATAGCAACTTTTGTGATGAATAGGTTTTTTTTGTCTTGAAGAATATACATTAAAAAAAATCCTCTCCTTGCTTAGTTCCAAACATTTGCTTACACATCTGGTTGCTCATAAGATGAAACATAACAGTTTAATTATGCATATGTAACATCTAGTTTAGTGCAGATGCCCTTGAGAAAAAAAATAAAGCTCTGAACGTATAACTGATAATTGGATTTTATGAAGTGTTTTTATAATTTTCAGAATAACTTTTTCTAATTCATTAACTGACTTCCACTAGATTTCTAGGGGCAAATGAGTGTTTTTATTATCTTTTCACAGATGAGGAAATTGAAAAGTTAAGTAACTTCAGAAGGTCACACAGGAAAACAACCAAGGCCAGGTATATGCGGTCCAAGCTTTTGACCATTTGACAGGGCTGCCTTCAGAGTCTGCTTCTTATAAAGTATTATATTAGTTTTGCAAAAAAAGGTCATTTTTAAAGGTAATTAGTTACAGAAAACGCTGCTGAGACAACTTCAAAAATTTTACCAGTCATAAGGGCTCTTGTCTTCCCTTTTACTTTGAAAGCTTTGAGGAAATTAAGAATGTTAGTTCAGGATAAATTTTCTGAACTTTGAGACTCTTGGCTTTTACTCATTTGTAAAATGTCATACTGATTATTTAAACTCTGTGGCTGCATTTTTGACAGCTGTGTTATGGTAACACTCTTGGGGAAAACCTTGAGTAATGTTAACACATTCTGGATGAACAGTATGACATTAAACCTTGTGAATAGTGAAGGTGTCACCAGGAAACACCCAGCTACCTGGCAAATAGCATAATAAGGTACATCATGTGTGGGCTGGGAAAATGTCACCACGGCAGGTTGGGTAGAAGCAAATTCCTCTCTTTGTCAGTGAAATGCATTTTTCTTTCATTGTGTTTCCCCTCCCATCAGTCATCTCAAATATTGCAGTGGAGAAATTTTCATAAGATATTATAGAAAAGCTTTCTTTTTAAAAATTCCTCTATCCTCTCCCTGCTTCATTATTTTCCCTTATTTTACTTGTTTTTCAGAAAATAATGATCTCTTCTTTCCTAGTTCCTTTCCAGATACGTGTAGAAACAGTTCTTCAGCAAATAGATTTCACTGCTGAGACTAGATGACAGTCAACCAGGACATGGTCGTCATTCCTTCAGAAATTCTTTAGAAATCTCAAACCTTCGTAGGACATTTGCATGTTTCTTCTCAATGTAATGCTATCAAAATTTTGGTACTTAGTTTATTAACAATAATAGCTTTCTAATAATTGGTCTAGTTCTCAGATTTCCTGCCCTTAATGAGTTATATTTTTTAAAAAGAAAAAAAGTACTGAGTATTTACTGTGTTCACACTATTGTTCAGAAAGTCTGTGTTTCTAGCCACTTTTGCTGAGTTTTCTTACTCATATTTTTGTTTTCTGGAAATTTGAAAACTCAGTGTGTCATACGCTCAGTATTTTGCTTTTTCCAGTCTGTTTTCTCCTCTAGAACTTCTTAGTTAGTGGTGCCATTAACCATATGCCAGAAATTAGGAACTAAATTCTGAGTCTTCCTTCACCCTAACTCTGCTATCTATAATCAATTACTTAAACACTTCAAATTTTTCCTTGTTAATCATAATTAGATAAAAACTTCCTACTTTTGTGTCTCTGCTTTTGCTCAGGGTCTTATTTTCTGCCCAGACTAATGTAAGAGGTTTTTAATTTATCTGTCAAACTACTTTTTAAAAATGTTTATTCATTTTGAGAAAGAGACAGAGAGTGAGCAGGGGAGGGACAGAGAGAGGGAGACAGAATCCAAAGCAGGCTCCAGGTTCTGAGCTATCCACGCAGAGCCCAATGCAGGGCTTGCACCCATGGACTGTGAGATCATGACCTGAGCCTAAGTCAGATGCTTAACCGACTGAGCCACCCAGGTGCCCCAAACTATTTTTATAATACTCTCCATTCTGCTACCAGATGAACCTTAAAAAAAAAAAACGCAAACTTGACAATAGTCTTGCCTCCCTAAAAAGTCCTTTGGTGTCTCACTTTTGACCAGATGATTTGAAAAAAAATATTTTTTTAACGTCTGAGATAAATACATCTCTCTCATCCTGTTGATTGATATGTGACTATCAAATCTTATATTTTAGCAATACCTAATACTGAAGATTGTTTCAGAACTGCATGTTTTCATCTATGCATGTGCTATTTTCCATGACCATACTACTTGATGACTCCTGTCTATGACTCTTGTCAAAACCTGATACATTTGTATATTCCTGGTATCAAGCTGTAATATTTAACTAAGTTGGCCAGGCAAATTATTTCTCTCTGGGATGGCCAAGACAGTAAATGTTAGCTGCTACAATAAACACATTAAAACTGCAGTAGCTTGACAAGCCAAAATTTATTTCTTGGGCGCCTGGGTGGCTCAGTTGGTTAACCGTTGACTTCAGCTCAGGTCATGACCTCACAGTTCCTGAGTTTGAGCCCCGCGTCCTGCTCTCTGCTGTCAACATGGAGCTTTATTCTAATTTTCTGACTTACTCTCACTCTGCCCCTCATCCACTCATACTCCCTCTTTCCCTCTATCTCAAAAATAAATAAACATTAAAAAAATAAAGTTTATTTTGCAATCCCCAGAAGACCTCTCCTTCCAATAAACTTGGAGTTCCGGCTGCTTCTAATCTATGGCTCTATACTGTCTATAAGGACTTCTTGGTTATTACCCAAGAGGAAGAGAAGGTGGAGGAAAGCTTTCTTTTAAGTGACATACAGTCTGTAAGCAGACATAGTCATATGGACTCAAACTGAGTGCAAAAAACTGTTGTAAATGCATGCAAGCATATGGAATAGGTTCTTCCATACTTGGTGATCTGTCACAATAAGACTGATTCGCAGCCTCACCTCTCTTTCTTCCCTTTGTCTGTGTTGTGTGGTTGCGTGTGCTAGATCCTGAGGCAATTGTGTGCCTACATTTCTCTCTGTCCAACTTGAATATGAGCCTATGAATAGGACAGCCGGGGAAGTTCCTATTTGTTATTGTCTGTATAGAATCAAGTTATGGCAAATAATAGATGATTTTATTTTCAGAATAAACTAATACATGCTGATTTGATGTTAGGGTATGAGCTGGACCAAATGCACTGAGACAGGTAAATGAATTGAATTAGCTAGGGGAAATTAGCTTGTCGACTTTGAGGATAATGACTAGGAAAGTAAATATCCAGAGGACTTTTAATTCTTTTATATGAAATTTAATGTGACATTTTTGGTCTATGTCAGTGTTTTGTTGCATGTTTATTATTTAAAATTCAAGTCGGGGCACCTGGTTGGCTCAGCCAGTTAAGCGTCCAACTTCAGCTCAGGTCATGGTCTCTCAGTTCTTGAGTTTGAGCCCCACGTCAGGCTCTGTGCTGACAGCTCAGAACCTGGAGCCTGCTTCAGAATAAATAAACATTAAAAAATATTTAAAATTCAAGTCAACGTTTGAACATAACTTCTCAGAAAAACTTGTGCCATCGTTTTCCTGGAGTGTCATTGTACCTGCCAGTGAGGCACCCCAATATGAACAGAGGTACTGAGTCTCTCCTGGGGTGAGGAGAGCATCTCTTCTTCGCTAATAGAGTCCTTCCTATTTTCTTTAACATTTATGCTGTATTGGGTGCAGCTTTAATACAATTTTAAGCTTAGTTGTTTCCTGTACGTGATATGGTCTTATATATCAGAGAGGCCTTTTTTTTTTTTTTTTTTTAGTAAAAGTTTGAGTGTCTGGAAATCCCCAAAGATCTCCTCTTGAACTGCTGCCCTCTCTCAGGTCACATGGAGCCAGTGAACGGTTGGCTTCCTGACCTGCCCTCCATGATGCTATCAGGTGGCAGCTTTTTCCCCCTTGACTGTTCCACACGTGACATTCAGTTTCTTTTTGTGGGGTGAAGACCTTCATGCTTAAGGGTCTCCTACTGTAATTATAGAGACAAATCAATGGTTACTGCTGCCAGCACACTGGAAATAAAATGGGGTTCTTTTATTATTAATTCTTTTGGGGAAATTACTTTTGACATATACATTTTTAAGTTGCAAATACTTTTCCATAAACACTTGCATTCCACATTGTAGAGTGCCAGTGTTCATGTTGGAGAATGATAGAAACTCATTGGAATCCTTTGGCAGTGGGGTGATTAATCTGCTAATGGTATACAATGCTAGGAAGATGCTGTGGGTAGGAGACCAATGTGAGACTCCTGCAATGGTCTGAAAGAAGTCCCATAGACTGGAATTAGGCTGCTAGCAATGTAGGTATTTAACCAAAGCATTTAAATCTTTGATAGTTCTAGGGGTGCCTGGGTGGCTCAGTTGGTTAAGCGTCTGGCTTTTGGTTTCGGCTCAGGTCATGATCTCATGGTTTGAGTTTGAGCTCCACATCCAGCTCTGCGCTGACGGTGCAGAGGCTACTGGAATTTTCTCTCTCCCTCTCTCTGTCCCTCCCTTGCTCTCTCTTTCTCTCCAAATAAATAATTAAACTTAAAAAAATATTTGCTAGACATAATTTCTAAGGAGGGAATTTGGGAGAAGATAAGTATCCTACTTTTCCAGGCAAAGGCATAATGGAGCCAGCAGGAATTACTTCATAGCTTAGGGTTTAAATATTGTCACATGAAAAATGGCTCCAGTAACAACCAGGTAGATTAGCAGGAAGCTAATATCTCTCTCCATCTTCACTGAATTGGCCACTCTATGGAATCGTTTGCATGTCAATACCTTGAGGTGGAATCTCAGAGTGTCACTTGACTCCTGTGTCCTTAGCCATTGCCCCTTAAGCATGCATACTGTGGTAAAGTGTGTTGGATTCAAGGCACTTAGCCTCAGCATCTTTGCTTTGGGATGGCCTTCCTACTAACAATCTAAATCCTGGGGGCGCCTGGGTGGCTTAGTCGGTTAAGCGTCCGACTTTTGCTTAGGTCATGATCTCGCGGTTCGTGAGTTCGAGCCCCGCATCGGGCTCTGTACTGACTGCCAGCTCAGAGCCTGAAGCCTGTTTCAGTCTGTGACTCCCTCTCTCTGACCCTCCCCTGCTCATGCTGTCTCTCTCTCTCTCTTAGAAATAAATAAAACATTAAAAAAAAATAAATCCTGAATACATACTTTTTATTCTATAATAGTGAATTCCCCTCTCTGCAGGAAGGTGGTCCTGATGTCCTTTCCTTTTCAGCTGAGGCTCTATAAATCCAGTAACCAGGTAAGCCTTTTACTGTTTTTTTTTTTTAATGTTTATTCATTTTTGAGAGATGGAGAGAGACAGAACATGAGTGGGAGAGGGGCAGAGAGGAGACACAATATCTAAAGCAGGCTCCAGGCTCTGAGCTGTCAGCACAGAGCCCGATACCGAGCTCGAGCCCACAGACTGCAAGATCATAACCTGAGCTGAAGTTGAATGCTTAATCAACTGAGCCACTTGGGAGCCCCAAGCATTTTACTCTCTGAAGTCTCTTGATCATTCAGATCTCTTCTTCCAACTCAAAGGTATTTGTACTTACTTTATAATGAATATCCGAGCAGTGTAGGTCATCTAAAATGGTCTGCGCCATTTTTTTCATGGGACAATTAACATCAATTTCATTTACATTTCTATAAGTAAGAGTGGTAATTCTAGCAATTCTCCCAAAATACACATAGCTAAGAGCGACTTGCTTTTAAATATAGAACAGGGATCTCTAAAGGGAACGGTGCTAGCACAGGGAATAGAAATCTTTGTAGTTATTACAAGCAAAGAGAGAGAGAGAAATTGATTGATTGCAGCAAATTAGATCCTCCCTTACACCATCATGGAATGACAAAGAAGCTGGGGTCACAGCACTGTTTTGCCCTGTAATTGTAATGCTGGGCTCAGCTAGCTCCCATTGCTAACATCTAGGCCACTATGACTGCCTCTTGGCAGCAGGCTACCAGACCTGGAATGCTGGGGCCATCAGCATAACTGCTACTAAACACTCACATCTCCATGGACACTGTTGGAAACAGAAATACCTCACCTCTGTCTTCTAAAACTAACCTGAGTTTATCAGTTGCTAGAAGCAAAGTCACACCCAGACTTAGTTCCTAGGAACCAAAGGAAAGTAGATTTTAAGTTTCCCAACCTCTGTAGTTGCAAGAAAGTATGGGAAAGTAATTTTTTAAAAATGCTTTTTAGCCAATACAGTAAAAGAGGGCCCTGTACTAAGTGCTGAATGACTACATTCATTCTGTACAGACAATCTCTACAGAAATTTAAAAACTCAAGTATAAGAACAGTGTCAGGGTGTCTGGGTGGCTCAATTGGTTCATAATCCAGCCCTTGATTTCAGCTCAGGTCATGATCTTATGAATTGTGGGTTCAAGCCCCATGTCAGGCTCCAGCTGACAGCATGAAGTCTGCTTGGGAATCTATCTCTTGCTCTCTCTCTGCCCCTCCCCTGCTTGCATGCTTTATCCTTCTCAAAATAAATATATAAACTTAAAAAAAAATGGTGGGAAGTATAAAGGATTATTTTAAAGTGAAGAAAGCACATCCTGTCTAAAGAGGGATTCCGATTTTTTTTTTAATGTTTATTTTATTTTTGAGACAGAGAGAGACAGAGCTTGAGTGGGGCAGGGGCAGAAAGAGAGGGAATCACATAATCTGAAACAGGCTCCAGGCTCCCAGCTGACAGCACAGAGACTGAAGCGGGGCTCGAACCCGCGGACCGCGAGATCATGACCTGAGCCAAAGTCAGCTGCCCAACCGACTGAGCCACACAGGCGCCCCTGGATTCTGATTTCTTAAAAAATTTTGTACATTTATATAAAACCTCCAATTTTTAAGTATATACTGAATGATATTTAAAAAGATAAATCACTAGACATGTGTCAAGGGTTTCAACTTATGACTTAGTTGTATTTATAACAGGTCATCAGCAATAGATAGAAAAATACTTATAACAATTTTTTATTTTCATAATTAAGAAACTTAATTGGAGATACATTTTTCCCGATATAGATCTAAATGGAAATATTTTCCATTTAGAAATATTTTCCCCATTGCTCTATTTAGGAATGCATATTATATTCTATAAAATTATTGTGATATTTTAGGGGCTTGCCTTGTCATGAAGTTAAAAAAAATGAAATAAATCTTTCTCTACCCGATTGTTTTTTCAGTTACAAATCTGTATCACATTATGTAATTAATTGTATTCATGCAAAGAGAGATATCTAAAAACTCAAAAAAACTCAGTGAAAAGACACCACCGTAATAGCCTCACACACTGTACTCTGACTCTTGAAACGTTTGACCCAACTAACCCAAGTGTGTCATAGTATGAACTTCCCACTGCCATTCTGATATCTATACTGACTTTGGAGATCAGCTGCTTTGGCACTGTGGCTGTGTCATGGATTTTCAGCAAAACCATGATGCCTGTTGTGAATGTAATTAGACCACTGACCAAACAGCCCATTTGAAAGTATATTACATTACAGATTTTTTGAATCATTCCACTCCTCCAAGGATTTTATTAATTGGTTCTGTATGTTTCTATCTGCACTTTTTAAAAATACATTTTTAAAAAAATGACAAATGTGATATCCATCAGTTTCTTTGGTGTTAACAGATAAAGCCTTTCGGTCCTGCTGAAGCACCTGCAAGTTTTAGTTTTATACCAGGGCTTGGATCTTGAGCCAAATGCAGTCTTTTTGGCAATCATCTCTATACAACATTTCTCACCTACAGTGATCTGAAACATATCAGATATTGGATATTTTACCAGAAAATATATGCTGACTCTGCCTTTTCTGATGTCTGACATTGAATCTAGATTTCCTTTCACTTAAGGCAGTAAAGATAAGTAAAGACTTAAAAGAAACAAAAAAGTATTGTAACATTATCAATGGTCATAGGATTGTTAAATATTTTAAAAGAAAAACTTAAAAAATATGCACATTAATGAATCTATCTTTTCATGCCTATATTCCTTACTGTATCCTACTATGGGCTAAGTCTGGGTCCCTTGGTATGATAGCCCTTTTATATGGTTAAGTGACTATATAATTTAATATCAAAATTGGAACATTTTTGAGAATGAAATGAGACTCTGTTACTAATTATTCCAGGATAACAGGAGTAAACAGAATCAGTTCCCAGCAAACTTGGATGTAAACGTTCTTACATATCACCCACGTTAAGTTAATGGGAAGGTCTATCTTTCCTTCCAAGCAGACCTCATAATAGGCCTATTTGTAGCTGATATTATAGAGGTCCCATTTTGTGACCTTTTCCTTTTTTTTTTTTAAATTAAGGTTTATTTATTTTTGAGAGAATGAGACAGAGCGCAAGCGTGGAATGGGCAGAAAGAGGGAGATAGAATCTGAAGCAGGCTCCAGGTTCCAAGCTGTCAGTACAGAGCCCAAGGGGGGGCTCAAACTCAAGAACTGTGAGATCATGACCTGAGTCAAAGATGAATGGCTAAATGACTGAGTCATTCAGGTGTCCCATTGTGTCCTTTCTTAAATATATTTCTCAACTGCCACAAAAGAAAATATCACTGGGAAAAGTTGACATGTGTTTTGTTTGTTACGCTGAAATGTAAATGAGGTTATCAGTTCCTATCCTGAGAACATTTCTTGAGAGAATATCTATAGGATGAGTAAGCAAGAGAGGCAAAATGTACAGAAAGTAGAGGCTGGTTCACCAAAAACAAACTTTCTTATTTCACTGGATTAGATGGATTTACTCTATCTGAGAAGCCCAACAAAGAAAATGTAAATGGAAGACACAGGTCATATGAAGGACTAGAAGACACAATGAAGATGGATTGAGCCAAATTTATTACCACTGCCAGGAAAACAAATGAAAGTCCATATACTTCTGATGCTGTATCAAAAAAAAAAAAAAATGAACTTTACATACCTAAATGGCATCATGATGCTATTGATTGTATGTTTGTAAATAATATCATTACATACTGGCAAACTGGCCGTATCATCCTGAGTATCATCCTGAGTCATAAGAATTCTCAAATGACAACAAAATGGAATATTCTGTTTTGAGCAGGCCAAAATAAGTTAAAAGCTTAGAGATATTACAGCACTTAACACTAATATAAAACTATGTACTTTTGTGAGAAACAAGGTCATGTTTTCATACTGCTCAGAAGAGCCAAATGGTAATGTGGTCCAGCTGGATTTCTTGAAACTCTACAAGTGTAAACTCCAAGGCATTTTACTGATAGAAAATGGACTGCAGGATGTTGGTTTAAATGTAGTTAAACCTTCACAAAGCCTTTCCAATCTATATTTATAGTACCCAAACATACAATGACATGCACAGTATTTCATCTGTTCACAGAACCTTCTGTTAATGGGTTTCTAACTGATTAGTCACAAAAGTAGATCCTATAATTGGTTTATAATTATTCTCTCAAGTATACTATGTTTATGAATATTAACATAAACCTCTTATCAAACCAATTACTACATTTGCTTTCATAACTCTGTTAAATGTAGCAAATGTCACTGAATAGTTGAGAAGCATATTAAGATAAAAATTTTCAGGGGGTCTTGCAGGCTCAGTCGGTTAGAGCATGTGACTCTTGATCCTGGATCCTGAGTTCGAGACCCATGTTGGGTGCAGAGATTACTAGAGATTATTTTTTAAAAAGATAAAAATTTCCTATTTGAGGTATGATAGGTGGTATTATATACAAACATTAGAAAACTGAGGGTCCTTGTTCTTGAAAATAGTGAGTATTCCTATAATCTAACTACAAGAGAATAGAGAATCTTGTTCTGATAGATAATTGTTATCTATACTGTTTATTACCAATTGAAATGTTTAATATATTAATACTATTCTCTTAGATCTCTTCGTAATTATATGTTATTAGTGTCTAGAATAAAAAAAAATTGAGTATCACTACTTTAACAAAAGTATTTTAGTAATATAGTTAAGGAAAAATTTATATCTTCATTTACTATATCTATGTCTATTTATTGCCTATATAATTACCTATCTATCTAAAATGTTACATGTTATTCATGAGGAGAAGTATTATGTTCACATATATTTTTCAAGGTTACCTTTAGAATAGAAAGCGATATTGGCTTCCACATAGTCTCCATTTGTATTGGCTCCCTCCAAATTAGATACTGTAATAAATTTGTGAGTGTTTTATGGACCTCTATGTATTTTCCTTTACCTGGGACAAGTGGAATTGATTTCTACTTTCCTTTTTACCTATCTGTTCTTTGTGGACACCATTATAAAGGAATGTCCTATTGTTTAACAGCTGGAACTACTAACCTAATTACTGTAACTCATTGAGGACAAGAGCTGTCTAATTATTTTCACCTGACTATTCCTTTCCACCAGAAATCACATTATGGATATGCAATAAAGCATTTTTTAAACTTTATTTTTATTTTGAACAGCTGGGAATATATAAGATTGCAAAGAGGGACTCTCTGTACACCTTCTGCTCAGCTTTCCTTATGTTTACACAATATATACCTTGATGCTTTGGCCAGTACTAACCTATTAATTAGCCTTAGTAATACTGTTAAAGGCCTACATTTGGAATTTTTCCAGCCTTTCCACTAATGTCTTCTGTTCTGTTTCAGGATCCAGTCCTAATTACCACACTGCATTTAGTTATCATGTTTCTTCAGTCTCCTCAGGTCTATGATAGTTTCTCAGTCTTGTATTTTTTTTTAATGACCTTGACAAAGAATTTGCTTCAATGGATGAACTGATGAATGACTTTATTGAAAGCCACACAATCTATCTAACCAATCATGTGTTTGTATGTAGAGAGCTATATGATGAAAAATTTATTTTCTATCATTACATTGAAATTAATTCTCTTAATATTTCTGATGTATGTTATCTAATGTAGCTTAAATATTGATATAAAGGCAAATATACTAACTAAAGATTTATTCTGATTGTAAATTTCAAATGTGAAAATTATTTTCAATGATAAATGATAAAGAACTTCTTTAAGGAATAAAAATGAACAGCCAATAAATGTAATGCCGGTGAGACAAAAGCAGAATGTATAGAGTTTAAAGGATTTACTTCAGATTCAGACCCGGATTTTGTTAGTGACTTGGGCATTTGCATACCACGTGGACTTAGATGAGTTAGTTATTTATTAAAACTTAATTTTGTCTTTAGCTAAAGATAATAATGTTACTTATAGGTTTACTGTGAATATCAAATGATATAATTAATGGACTTTATTAAATTATAATGAGCCCTTAATAAATACAAATAGTAAACCAAAATAAAGAACAGGAAAAGGAGATTAAAGGGAATGAGCATTCAAGAATATAAAATAAGGTGTTTTAAAACTGAACAAGCTAGAAGAGACCTAATTAATAGATAACTAATGGAAAGTTATGTATACTTTCTTAAAATGAAACTCAAGACAATTAATCCGCTTGTTATCTGTTGACATTTTTATTTAATGTTTATCAGAACTGTATAATTGCAGTCTTCTATAAAATTTTGGTTTCTTTATAAATTAATTTATTGTAGTAGGGAACTATATTATTAATGCAACACATACCAATAGGCACTTGGACATATTTTAACAATCTACTATGACACTGAGGATCTTAATAACAAATGGGTTTTGCTACAAACTTTAAGCATATTCTTTTTGTTTGTTTTAAATTTTTATTCAAATTCTAGTTAGTTCACCTATAGCATAATATTGGTTTCAGGAGTAGAATTTAGTAGAATCATGACTTACATCTAACAGTAAGTGCTTAAACAACAAGCGTCTTTCTTAACACGCATCACCTTCTTAGCCCATCCCCTGTGCACCTCCCTTCCATCAACCCTCAGTTTGTTCTCTGTCATTAAGAGTCTCTTATGGTTTGCTTCTCTCTCTTTTTTTCCCCTTCCCCTATGTTCGTCTGTTTTATTCTTAAATTCCACATATGAGTGAAATCATATGATATTTGTCTTTCTCTGAATGACTTATATTGCTTAGCATAATATACTCTAGTTCTGTCATTCCAAATGGCAAGATTTCATTCTTTTTAATGGCTGAGTAATATGCCAAAAGTAATATGCCATAGTACATATACATTGTATACATATATACATACACACACACACATAGCTTCTTTATTCAGTCATCAATTGATGGATTTTGGGCTCTTTCCATCATTTGGCTACTGTAGATAATGTTGCTATAAATAACAGAATACACATGCCCTTTCAAATCACTATTTTTGTATCCTTTGGGTAAGCATCTAGTAGTACATTGCTGGATTTTCCAGTAGCTCTGTTTTTATTTCTTTAAGGAACCTCTATACTGTTTTCCAGAGTGGCTGCACCAGTTTGCATTCCCACCAATAGTGCAAGAGGTTTCCCCTTTCTCCACATCCTCACCAACATCTGTTGTTTCCTGTGTTGTTAATTTTAGCCATCTGGCAGCTGTGAGGTGGTATCTCATTGTGGTTTTGACTTGTATTTCCGTGATGATGAGTGATGTTGAGCATCTTTACATGTATCTGTTAGCCATCTGGATGTCTTTTTTGGAAAAATGTCTATTCATGTCTTCAATTTCTTAACTGGATTATTTGTTTTTTGGGCGTCGAGTTTGATAAGTCCTTTACAGATTTTGGATATTAACCCTTTATCAGATATGTCTTTTGCAAATATCTTCTTTCATTCTGTAGGCTGCCTTTTAGTCTCATTGATTATTTTCTTTGCTGTGCAGAAGCTTTTTATCTTGATGAGGTCCCAATAGTTTATTTTTGCTTTGGTTTCCATTACCTCTGGAAACATGTCTAGTAAGAAGTTAAGGTTGCTTCCTATGTTCTCCTGTAGGCTTTTGATAGTTTCCTATCATTTATATTCTTTAGCAAATTCATCCATCATAGAAAAGTCACACATTTCATGTTGCATAAATAAAAGTTACACTATATTAGAGATATTTTATGGAGAAAACTTTATTTTTAGAAAATAGAAGGATAATTTTTTAATGTCTAAGATATTTCACACTGGTATTTTTTTTAAGTTTATTCATTTTTGAGAGAGAGAGACTGAGCATGAGAGGGGAGGGACAGAGAGAGAGAGTCACAGAATCTGAAACAGTTTCCAGACTCTGAGCTGTCAGCACAGAGCCTGACATGGGGCTCGAACTCACAGAATGAGAGATCATGACCCGATTTGAAGCTAGACACTCTACGGACTGAGGACCCAGGAGCCCCCATCCTGACATTTTAGATGTCTCTCATATCCATTGTTTCTAGCTATTTCTATTGTCAACAGAAAGTACAATCCCAGATTCATGCATTGCTTTTTTTCTTGTATTTGTTCCTCCCAATTTTGAGCAAAATCCCAACCAGTGTGATTGACAAGGAAGACGCAGTTAAATTGAGGGTAGAAAAAACAAGCTGAAAGTAGTCATATTCTAATATTTTTGTATTGCTTATATATTTCATAGTGTTTTGTTGTTTTAATTTTCTTGTTTTATTTTCATCTAATATGTAAAGTAATGCAGGAGAATAACACTGAATTAAATATATCATAGGAAAACTGAGCATAGACATAATAACTTATTAGCTTTGTCATCCCGGGATCTCCTGATAAAGATGGTACTAAAATCTGGTTCTTTTGAGTCATGATCCTGTTCTCATTCCTCAGGCCATATGAAGAACTCTTCATTTAAAATGAATCATCTGGGATAGTATAATTTCCCAGTACTTAAAAACACACAGAGGTCTCACCAAAAGCCTTTTTCTCCTCCAATAATAAAACAGATTCTCAGAAACGACAAGGTACATAACTTAGTAAATGTGAGGCCCTTCAAAACCACAAATACCAATAGAATGGAAAAATCCATATATCTTGCCTAGAATCTTATGCAAAAAGATAAAACTATGGAGTGTTAATTGTGGAGTTCTTTCAATTGCACAAATATTACAGGCATCCTTCTATAATCAAGCAATCAGTCGGTATTTCTTAAAACAACAACTAATGAATACCCAGAAGACTACTAAAGGCCACAGAGTACACAAAAGAAGCATCACCATTGTCTCTCCTACAAAGGCACAGTAATCTACTTGGAGATGAAACACTAATATACATGCAATCTTGTTGTTGAACATAAAGACCTAATATAGTATAAATGTGGTTGTTAATATGCCCACAGAAAATGACATAAGAGACCAGAAGGAAGAAAAATCATTGAGAACATGAGCAATCAGGAAAGGCTTTTTGTTGGAAATGTGAAGTAGTTTGCATCTTGAAAAGTCATCAAGATTTGAAAAAGCAAGGAGAGAAAAGAGGGTATTCAAAGCTGAAGAAAGAACCTGAAGTATAGTAATATGAGTGAAAGCTGGGGGATACCAACGTTTACAGAGAAGTTAAAGGATCTTAGAATTTTAGAGCCTGAAGAGACTTCAAACATCATACAACTTCATCTCCTGCATCTTCAAGTTTAGTGCCCAAGGAAAAAGAAAACAGCAGAGACTTGCCAAAGACACACAGCTTGTTAATGATTCAATGGGTATATGCCTCTGGATCTCTTGATTTTCACAGTCCAGTGCTCTTTTAAATAAATAGCAAGTTAAATTTTACTAGTTCACATTTAATTCAATGTGACTGGAGCAATTAAAATTATACACTGGAAACAGGAGATCACCAAAGAGAGGACTTGAAAAATATGTTGTTGTAATAATTGTGAACCTGTGAGAGCTTCATCATGTTCACTTATCTTCCTGCTTCTGGCACGAGGTAATACCTCTGAAATCTAACGTGGCCTTTTCCAGTTATTTGGCATGAAATGACCTAAATAATGCCAGAAATATCATGAGTGAGACTGTACAGTAAAGTTTCCACCCCATTTTCAATGTTAAGATTCAAACACAGTTCGGTTAAAGCTTCTGATGAGAGTTCCAGACTTGGGAGACATAACACATGTGTGGTAGATGGGGATCGTGTTGGAAGGGAAGGTACAGCTTATAATTTGATGTTGCAAATCTGATTCTTCTTTTTATTTTGATGACTGAAATGTGTATTGAGGTGTAAACTCAAAGTCAGAAAATATTTTATACACTAATACAATTCATAATAACTAATACAAGGCAAATAATAATTTTTGTGCTTAGACACTTCAGAGTCCAATTCAATCAAATAAATAGCTCAAGTAAACTGATTAAATACACCAGTATGAATTCAATAGGAGTTTATTAGTTCAGTGACTATTTCATAACTGAGTATCTTCCCTGTGCCAGGTACTTTCTGAGTGATCATATCAATGAAAACAAAAAGCATAATAGGTCCTGTTCCCATGAAATTTACTGGTTAGTGGAAATTTACATTCTAGTTCATCTTCTGTGTTCTAGGCAAAATGTCGAGCAGAGGGTATGAAAAAAAGATGAAACAAAAGTGATGCTCCATTTATGAGTCTGTTATTTTAAAAAAGAAGGCAGACATAGATAATAATTACAAAAACAATAGGGGACGATCTCCAGTTGAAAAGTGTACTCTGTCAGAAACAGAAACGAGGAGCAAGTAAATAACTTTCTAGACAGCAGACAAAAATGGTTTTGCTAAGAAATGGGCTTACATTTAGAAAACAGAGGTGAGGGACGCTTGGGTAGCTCAGCTGGTTAACTGTCCGACTTTGGCTCAGGTCTTGATCTCACGGTTCGTGGGTTCGAGACGCGTGTCGGGCTCTGTGCTGACAGCTAGCTCAGAGCCTGCAGCCTGCTTCAGATCCTCTGTCGCCCTCTCTCTCTGACCCTCCCCTGCTCACAATGTGTGTGTCTCTCTCTCAGAAATAAATAAAACACTAAAAAAAAATGTAAAAGAAAAAAAAACTTTGCTAAATTTCGACAGGAATCATATCGTTGTTTACTGTAAAACGTTGACTCAAATAATTGGAAGTTTCCTTCCACTAAAACTGCAAGCTGATAAATTATATCAACTTTGGCAGCTAACTAGGACCTAAAAGTAATGTTGGAATGTATAAGCCCACCCAGTGTTTTGATTTATTTTCAGCGGAAAGCCCTCTTTTTTCCTACCCAAAGATCCAAGACACCTAAATAAAAATAAAGGTATCCAGTGACTTTAGAAACCCCCCTGCAAGGATGGGGGGAAATGCCCAGTAAAAAAGGAAAGAAAGAGAATGGACTTCAAATATTAACTATTTGTGAAGTCCATTTACAGTTGTGCTAATCCATAAAATCAAAGTTAATTCTGCAGTTCTAGAGGAAAGACAGTGGAGTTCAAAAAGTGTGACTGTGTAACAGAATGCTTGAAAGGCAAAAGCTTTTGGGGCACCTGGGTGGCTCAGTCTGTTGGGCGTCCAACTTCGGCTCAGGTCACGATCTCACAGTTCGTGGGTTCAAGCCCCGCGTTGGGCTCTGTGCTGACGGCTGGCTCAGAGCCTGGAGCCTGTTTCGGATTCTGTGTCTCCCTCTCTCTCTGACCCTCCCCTGTTCATGCTGTCTCTCTCTCTCAGAAATAAATAAAAAATATTAAAAAAAAAAAGGCAAAAGCTTTTGTTCTTATTTAGAACAGAAATTTTAAGTGACTTTGAGATAATTTATCAGACCTGTGTATGCTTGAAATTCAGAGTTGTGGAAAAGTGTACAAACCTGTAAGACTACTGTGCACGCATGCATGCAGACAGGTCCATGGACTGTCACCTAAGCAAGTTGTCTCCATGGATTGCCATCGCCACCATATTTACTCAGAGTGATTAACTAGACTGAGGAGAATAGAACTGAGACCATCATATTTGTGAGCCTCTTTTTCAGGTATTGTTTTTCTTCCAAAGAATTGTGGGTTTGCTGTTAACATGAAGAAACCAGGTAAGGGTGAAAGGGAAATTTCTGAGGAGGATAAATTTGTCTTGTTTTCTTCTTTAATTAAATGACATGGGGTATCTTAGCTTACAATTTCCTTTCATACAATAATTAGAATAATTATGTGTATTTTTTTTTAGAAAAATGTTTTTAATGCTTATTTATTTTGAGAGAGTAGTGGGGCAGGGGCATAGAGAGAGGGAGAGAGAGAAAATTCCAAGCAGGCTCCACGCTGTCAGTGCAGAGCCTGATGTAGGGCTTGATCTCATGAATGGTAAGATCATGACCTGAGCTGAAATCCAGAGTCTGATGCCTAACTGACTGAGCCACCCAGATGCCCCAGAATCATATGCATTTTTACTTGAGGCCATTTTCCCAAGAATTATTAAACTTCCTTTAAAAAATATACAAATTATTGTGCAATTCCTTTTGGCTTTCTGTCATTCCTCATGGAGGGCTTTAACAGACATATTTGAATTTGAAGTTCAGTGCTGTGCCTTAACAGTTGTGTAATCAGGGTGGATTATCATCGTTCTCCACCAGCCTCCTCCCTTGAAAACTAGATTTTTGTGAGGCTAAATGAGATAATCTTCTTTACGATTACGATTAAACTGTACTAAAATAAATGGCACACTTTCAATGCCCATCTGATACTCTGGTTTGTTGTGTTTTGTTTTTCTTTTAGAGACAGATGTCACCAAAAGCATTAAAAACAACATAAAACATTAATAAAGTTTGGGTCTCTACTGTATGTATTGCTAGGTTCTGTATGCATTTCAGCAATGAAGCCTGTAAACTCTGCCCTAACAAGTATTATAATCTATTAAAATACAATATAACTTTACAGATGAAAAGCCAAGCTACAATTTCTGCTATAAGCTGGGGATTTTTAGCTAGTAGCATACATTCTTATATGCTGGAAACTTATCCTGGTGATATTATCTGAATTTCTGTATGGGATATGGTTAGATAAATATGTATGCACATGAATCTCTTTAAAAAACTTCTTGGATGGAATCCTACAGAAGCCAAACTTGTACTTGATATACCACACCACAGCGTAGCTAAAATGGTACCCTATACCCAGCACCTCAGCAACATATAAGAAGCAGTCTTTGGTGAGAAAGTTTCTTAGGAAGTTATACTAGCTCTTTCGGGGATTATTTTGAACATTCAAGGGAGAATTTGCTAAACAGCACCCTAGTGATTGCTAAAATTCCTTTCCGTTCTAAACATTCCATGATTCTATGATTCTGTAATTTAGCCTGTAAAAATACTCTCCAAAAAAAAAATCACTTGAGCCATTCAGGAAATAATACCACAAGAACTGTCCTATTTGTGCTTCTGCCTTTTGGATGGATTGCTATTTGTTTTTATAGTTTTCCTCTTTATGGAGTGAAATAGGAAGGGTGGATATCAAAATATTGTCCTTATTATTATCAGTTCTTATTTTTTGCAAGCTTGGAATTCATTTGGTGGAAAATCATTAGATTTATCCCGACTCTAGTTAGTTTGTGTTGGACCAAGGTTGATAAGTAAAAGAAAATACTGGTAACAAAGCTTCTAAAAGTTTTCCAAACACTATAAACCTTTATTTTCTCTTTTCTTTTTTGAAGCATTCTTACAAACTCTGGCTTGACTTGGAGTATTATTTTTTTATCTGTAGCTTTGAAAACACAGTAAAGAGAAATTCATTTAAGTGTGTCTAATATATTTTTATTTAGTTAGTTACTTTCAAGTTTTTTATTTAAATTTCAGTTAGTTAACATACAGTGTAATATTAGTTTCAGGAGTAGAATTTAGTGATTCATCACTTACGTATAACACCTAATGCTCATCACTACCCTCCTTAATATTATTTCATGTTTTTAAAGTGAGGGTTAACAAGCAATGAAACTATGGAGGGTTAAACATATTGAAGGATGTGACATCAGCTCCAACCCATAATTTCTTACACCTGCAAGACCTAAAAGTGTAGTCAATTATCAGAGATCATTGAATTTTTTGATCAGTGGTAAAAGTTGTTAAAAAAATTCTACTTTAACTGAGCCTTTGAAATATTCCTGATCATTTATAATTATTCATGGAAAAAAAGTCATTCTAAGGAGTGAGAATATTATATACATATGTATACATATATGCCATATATGAATAGTATATGTATATAGAGAGAGGCAGATGATGTAAATGCAATAAACTGTATAAAATATGCATATATTATATAATAATATAACACACATGCACATATATGTTCCTAATATATTTCTATATAGATACTAAATAAAGCTACAGGGATTCTTTAGCAAATACTAGTGTTCCTTAACATGTTCTGATGATAGTTCTGCTCATATAAATATTTTACTTTTAAAAACATAAAGAAATGGAAGAGCTGTCAAAAATGCTCCTTCTTAACCCTGACATTGTTATGCCCAGATTGTGATCTCCCCAAAATCCCAAGACCACCAAGGAGTCCGAGTCACGTATGCAAAGGCAAAGGGCTTTATTATGGGCTTAAGCTCGGGCTCCCAGACCTCACCCACGCAATGAATCCGTGCTGAGAGCCCTGAACAAAGGAGGAAAGGGGTGATGGACAGGGACTACAGCGCGACAGGACAAGGTGACAGCAGAGGTTGTTACGGCGCAGAGGGATTGGTGAGTTTAGAGCAAGGTGGGCCAGAATAGTGGCCAGAACGTCCGGTACCTCCCAACCTCCAGTGATTGGTTCGGACCCAGGGAAGGGCGGTGGCTCAAGCCTGCTGAGTCAGGCCTCAGAGACTTGGGTCTTCTAATCTCTGGGGCCTTCTGAAGCTTGTCATGGCGCTGGTTTGGTTCTTCAACATAGATTCATTATTTAATTTTTTAAAGACATTTTTTGTCTTTAAAGTTTATTTATTTTGAGAGAGGAGGGGGAGGGGCAGAAAGAGAGAGAGCAAGCATCCCAAGGAGGCTCTGTGCTGTCAGAGCAGTAGGGTTTGATCCCACAAACTGTGAGATCATGACCTGAGCCTAAATCAGCTTTAACAGACTGAGCCACCTAGGCACCGTCACTAATAATTTTAGAGTTGATACAGTTTTCAAGCAAATTTGAAGTATACTCAGTGTGAATCAGTCTTAGATTTCATCTTACTTCAGACACAAAATTGTGAAAATATTATCAATAATCCAGAGATGCCATAAAGATGTTCATATATTTCTGAGTAGTCAAGATTTTATTTATTATTAATATATATATAAATTAGAGAACACATTACTATAAAATCAAAAAAGATGGGCACCTGGGTGGCTCAGTCAGTTAAGGTCTGACTCTTGGTTTCGACTCACAGCATGATCTCACAGTTTTGTGAGTTTGAGCCCCATGTTGGGTTCTGTGCTGAAAGTGTACATCCTACTTGAGATTTTCTCTCATACTTGCTCTCTGCCCCTCCCCCACTTATGCTGTCTCTGTCTCTCTCAAAATGAATAAATAAACTTAAAAAATGATAAAACACAATATAACATATTGCTGTGGTAGAAGATTTTGAAATTTTATGAATTCAACTCTGAAATTTTCACAAGTGTTGCCTTGGAAATGAGTCATTTCGTACATTTTACTAAACATGTAGGGCGTTTATCTGAATTCTTTTTTTTTTAATATTTTTATTTATTTCTAGGAGAGAGAGAGACAGCGTGAGCAGGGAAGGGTCAGAGAGAGAGGGAGTCACAGACTGAAACAGGCTCCAGGCTCCGAGCTGGCAGTCAGCACAGAGCCCGACGCGGGGCTCGAACCCACAAACCGCGAGATCATGACCTGAGCGAAAGTCGGACGCTTAACCGACTAAGCCACCCAGGCACCCCATATCTGAATTCTTTTGTGAAGGAAAGGTGCGATAATTTAAGAGAAATTCTTAATTATGTGTCAGGAAAAGGAGTTGAAAAGCATTCATATTGATCAGACTTATTTATTTATTTACTTATTATTTTTCTGTCTTATGTCTAGTTAAACATCAGTTTAAACCACATTAGATCAGGACGAAAACTGTTGTAAGGAACATTATTTTATTGCCTTTTACAGCACAAAAGGACCTAATCTGAGCATCCGGAAGGAATATTTTTTCCCTTGGAGGGGGTAGGAATGCAAAGAAAAGCCCATGATGATTACACCCATCCATCCCTTTATTATGCACAAACTTGGATCCTTTTTAGTGTGTTTCTCCTCAGGGATGTGGCTACCTATGCAGACGAGGCCCTTTGGACAGAAAAGCTTTATTCACTGTGCTTGAAATTCCAGGAAGAAAGATAGGCTGTCATTCTTGATCTTCTCAGCTGTCAGTAGTAGACTGGAAAAGTTATACTGGGCCTTCTATTGAATTATGTATCAAAGCAGTTTTCCTATTGAGTCCAGCAGGATTCTGCCGAGGAGAGCCGCGGCAGAATCCTGGAAATCAATACAGAGCATTTTGTGTCAGAATTAGTTTCTGTCATCTGAAGATACACTTTGGAAAAGACAGGTCAAGGCACAGCATAGGAAAGGAGGCAGTGGAGACATGCTCGGAAGCCCTTTTGCATACACGTTTTGCTTTTAGCCTTGATGTTTGTTAATTGTCTACACCTATCCTTATTAACGTTTCCTTTGTGCATCGCTTGCTAAATTGAAAATATCTGGAATTTAATGAGTAACTTTCCCCACCCCATTAGGGGTGACCAGGGTCATTGTTAGAATTTTAACATATGTTTCTAATTTATATACAGTTAATTCAGGAAGAAATGTTGCTGTCTCCAAGCAGTTTGGTGTCCAAGAATGCTATTTTAAAAAAATCCAAGGTCATCGATATCCTCTCCTTTTTGTTTAGAATTCCTTTATTGTCTCCACCCTCTTTCATTACCCCTGATGTAGTTTTAGTAGTGGCAAGATTTCTTTACCTCCCCAGGGAGAGAATTCCATAATCTAATCATTTTTGTGGTTTCCCTGAAATTTAACTTTAACTTCTCTGTGGTTTCTTCTATAGTCAACCAAATATACACATTTTTATTATTATTTTCTTTATACCACTGTAAGTCACTCTTCCTCTGCCCCAGGATATCTAATATACTGTTAGGATAAAGATCAGTAGCAGTTTTTGACATTTTCTCTGTAAGGTTTCAAATAATTCTTTTAGTCATTCACGGGTGCCATTAAGCTAACATGGATGTGAGGTTTTCAAGAATCCAGAATGGTTTGAAACTGAAGCCGTATGAAGGGTGGCGGTGGAGGTTGGAGTGACTAAGCACAGTGTAAAGGCCGCAGCTGTGGATGTGATCTACCTAACACGGACATTTCCACACACATTTTCTTTTGCTCACCCTTTAGCAAACATTCCCTTGTATCCCGACTCCATCGAGTCTATTGAGTCAGTCGACGTTAACATTATACTAAAATTCTTCATTGATGCATTAATGAAAATACAACTCCTGTGCACTTTTCTGACAGCATTTGCTGTGTTCTGTCCTGATATCAGCAGCAGTTAGTGTGCATTGTTATACCCATTGTGATACCACCATTTTCCACTTAAGACTTCCGAGGCATCAAGCTTCGCCCAGACGTATGGATTTTTATTGTATTTGAGAGTTTATAAAAAGCATTCCTTTTCAGTAGGGAAGTAACAGATACTTGTCTTTACTGTTTAATAAATGTAGGAACTTACCTGAGTCATTTAAGACTTTTCCATGCTACATAGCAGAACTAAAATGAACATCTAAGCCATCCAGTTCCTTCTCCAGCAATCACCATCCCCAACTCCATTTATTAAAGTCCATTATATGGCAGACACTAGGTTATGTGAAGCTTTAAATTAACAAAATATTCTTCTTTTTTTTTTTTAACAAAATATTCTTACTACTCTCCTTGCTCTGGTATCTGGTATAACGTCATTGACAAGACAGAATTCCAGTAAATATTTTTAAGTTCGAGTTTCTCCATTTCTTAGGTGCCTCTGTAGCTTTCCTAAGAAGAAAGTAACTTAGTTATAAGGTTCTCAGACAGATGGAATGCACAATCTTTTTAACTACAGTCATCTAGCTGTATAAATGGCATGTAGATGTGTAAAATACAGGTGGGTAACATATCGAGTAGCAACTCTGTATTGCTTCTCACGCTAGGTTCTACCCACAGAGGACAATTTGACTATCTCCCCATTTTCTTTGCAGGCTTTTGAGACTTCAGTTTCAGCTTTGTTGAATTGTCATTGTTTATTGTGCCCTGGGGAGACACAGTCTTTTCATATATCCCCATATGATTTCAGGCCTAACCTGCACTCTAATTACTTGCATTTTTTGCAAATTCACCTTGGCCCAAGATCCCAAACACAGAACATCTCTTCAGGTATAACTGCTCCCACCTCCTTCCCCTGGAGCTTCCCAATCCATTGTCAACAAAGCCGCTTTCTGTGAGGGTCCTATTTCTTTAGCCTTTACCTACAATGCTCTTGCTCCTTTAAATACTGAGCAGTTTTCATTTTCTAGTTGTTATTTGAGTCTCCTGACCCCCTGAGTTCATTTTTTAAAGAATCATAGATTTGATAGATAGGGAAAACATCATATATGTTCCAAATAAGGAAAATAAGGACCAAAAAGATTACAGAAGTGTCCAGCTTTACATATCTTGGAATGTCTTTTCCTTACTGGTTTTCTATTTCTGCCTTATTCCCATCTGGTTTTCCTAGCCACAGATATCTTCAGCATTTCAACAACTTCTGAACTACTATAAAATCAATACCCACAAAGCTATGTTTGAATCACATGTATATGATTATATATAATATGAAGAGAAGGGGGTGCATATATTTAGAGAATGATTTTAACCAATAGTTTTTTCAAAGATTGGCAGTATTTGATATGAGAAAGTACTTTTCTGCTTTATCTATTTTATTACTTATTTATATTTTTAAATAATTGAGATTAAGGTTTTACTTTGGTTTTAGAATATGAGACATAATATAAAATCATAGCTCCTAGATTAATATGATCTAAAATGTTGTAAATATGACATTCTTATATTTTTCCACACCATTTATATGTTTTTGCATTAAGACCACTCCTTTCACCAGGCCATTAATCATATTTTAATGCTGTTCTTTTAATTTTTTTAAAAAAGAGCTTTTTGTGTTTCTGCTTATATTTCATTTAATTTTCATTTTTATGACACTGAATACAATACATAATAAGGTTAAATAAAAATTATTTCTATATAATAACCCTCACAGGGTATTTACTTTACTTTGACAAAAATGTTTCTAAGGCTACACTCTTCATCGTCTATAAATTATAAGAAACAATAAAGTGCCCTACTCATAATTGCACTCTGTTATCAGTGTTAGATCTGCACATTTTTAATTTTTTTATCATTATTGATTTTTGAGAGACAGAGAGACAGAGCATGAGACGTAGAGGTGCAGAGAGAGAGGGAGACACAGAATCTGAAGCAGGCTCCAGGCTCCGAGCTGTCAATACAGAGCCTGAGGTGAAGCTAGAACCCACTGACCGCAAAATCATGTACTGAGCCAAAGTCAGACACTTAACCTAAGTGAGCCAACCAGGTGCCCTGGGTCTGCACATTTTTTAAAGTAATGAAATGTTAATTGGCTTGTTTTTTGTTTTTGTCTTGTTTTGGTTTGGTTTTTTTGTTTTGTTTTGTTTTGTTTTTGTGAGGTGCTGTGTTATCACAAGCCACTGGTATCCATGTTTCTCAGAATTTCTTCATTGAAACCCTTCCTTTAAATACATCATACACTACCTACCTGCTGGAATTGACATGATGGATTGTTTAGTGAGACCGTATTATTTTTAAGATGAAGAAGTGTAAGAGCAGACTGACCAGTGCTTATTGTGGACAATGGAAGAAAGGAGCCATATCTAAAAAATATTGGCAGCCTCCAGAAAGAAACTTACCCCTGGTACCACTTTGATTTTCACTCCACGAGACCTGTTTTGGACTTCTCTCCTCCAAAACAGTAAAATAAAACTTTTGTTTTAAACCATTTCGTTTGTCGTGGTTGGTTACAGCAACTATAGGAAACTGATATAGGTGGAAATTCTTCTTAGCTGTTAGTATCTGATTGAGAAGAAATGGCCTACTAGTAAAGAATTGCAGGAGGTTTCTTTTCCGCTTGGGTGTTTAATAGTTTTTTATGCAACCTACCCATTACTTGGCGGGTGTGGAGTGTGGAGTGTGTAGGTCTCTGTTGTATTTGCATTGTAGAGAAAAGAGGGCTCTGGGATGTGCTCTGATCATGTTCTACCTCAGCAGGATTAATTGCAGACAGCTGGGATTATAGTTTTCTTAGGCCTCAGATAATTGGGAGTATGAAGACTACAGCATCATGCTGTTTGCAAGTAACGACCAACTAGGCTTTGGTAAGTTCTCCATGATGTGCCATCTCATGATCCCTATGACTTCCATTCTATTGTTTATGAATTGAATATAATAATCTGTCGCTTGTTTTGCAATTAAACTGCATAATCCATGTGCAATGCCTTGTACAAAAACTGATAGGTAGTAAACATTTTCCAAAAACAAATATTGTTACACAAATTGTCCTCAAGCAGAGAATCCAGTGTATTCTAGATACATATGCTCTCTAAAATGGAAAACAAAAAGTCATTTGTATTGCAAAGTCAATTTGTCTCTCTTGAGTTACTAATTACCAAAATGATGGAGGAAAAGCCATACTTTAAGCTTTTTCTACCATTCTAAAGATGATTCTTTTTCTCCATGTATTAACAAAAGCAATATAGAGATCATAGCACCCTCTTCATCTGTACTCTGTAAAGTACTCTCTTCAGGGGTGCTTGGGTGGATCAGTTGATTAAGCGTCCAACTTGGGCTCAAGTCATGATGTCATGGTTCATGAGTTAGAGCCTCATCTCAGGCTCTGTACCGATAGCTCAGAGCCTGAAGCCAGCTTCAGATTCTGTGTCTCCCTCTCTCTCTCTCTTCTTCGTCTTCTTGCACTCTGTTTTTCTCTCTCTCTCTCAAAAATAAACAAAGATTAAAAAATTTTAAAATAGGTACTCTATACATATTTAACATTTTTACTCTTGGTAAAGACAAACCAAATCAATCCTGATTGAAAGGATCATAAAGGGATACCACTAAATACTTCAATATGGCATTGCTTTTAAGTTCTCCTTCTTGGAACCCAATCTTTAGATGTCACTAATGACCATGATATAACTAGTTTTCTTATTGCTATTTACTTGAATAAAGTTTTTGCTGGAGTAATGCCCAGCCAGTGTCCATACATTATCCAAACTTTACAATAAGCAGTGTGTAATAGATAAATTTGGCTCATCAGAGCCACATAATTTCCATTAAGGAAAAAAAAAGAGTTGGTTTTGGCAGGTTTCTGATGCCTCCATAGTTTTCTCTCTTTTATTCTAGTACTGTTCTCCAATGTGACATCAGCATACTGAATCCTCAAACAACTTCTGTGTTAGAGACACTCTACAACCCAAGCAGTCCTCTATTCAGCTTGCAGATAATGGCTTGGCTACTATGAAAAAAGGGTTCACTCACTTTTCTGCTCAACCAAAATCCTTAGTAGCCAAGAACTTTTATCCAAATCATTTGTCACTCAGGGGAATTGGAGTCTAGCTTATTCACTTGTTTAGTTCTTTAAAAGTTGACTGATGGGACTTTAAAAATTGACAAATATCTTCTGAAACCTTGGATAAACTCGAATTAGAATTCTTATTTATAATTACATACAATGATGCCCCTGGTTTTTGTACTTCTGAGATTGATTTTTTTTTTTTTTTGGTATCCAGGAAGTTGAAGATATTGAAGGAAACACTAGATAAGGAATGTGTGCACTGTAAAACTATAATTACTAGTAGGAGCATTGTTGTATCTTTGCCATGTTTGAATAAGTGTAGAGAGTGTATAAATGAAGCGAGCCTCATGAAAAGATGGAAAGTAAAAGTCATGGACACTGGCAAGAAAGCATACTATTTTATCATAGCGATTGTAGTATCATAATTATTATTTTCTTAATGTTTGTTGTAACTTTTACTAGGATTCTGTTAAAACCACAAACATTTGTTAAGCAGCAGGGTTTTTTTATTTTCCTTTTATTTAACTAGTTATAATAAATGCCTGGGCATATGAAAGAATCTGGGTATAGAATAAGAATCTGAAAGGGGAACACGATGTGTATGGGGATGAGCCAGTTCCTGGCCTTTGATGCTTGTTTCCCGTCCCATTTGCCAAGTGATTGGGGGTGGGGCGAGTGTTTTTAAGTGTTGGAAATAAGTGTTAAGAGGTACTTGGGTAGATCTTAATCTCGATTAAGCTTAGTCATGGTTTCTAAATTCTAAAGCCTTTTATTCAGTTTGATAAACATCTGTTAACCTGGCAGAGGACAGAGAGATAGGCGAAGATGAATTACTGATTATTTAGGATCTTTCCCTCCAGAGAAGGAAAATCTGGTTTCTGCACAACTGGGTTATTACAACACTAGATAGATTTCTAATTATGCCTCTGTCATGAGATATGCTGACCTCAAACAGCAAAGAAGAAGAATGATAATATGGAGTTGAGCTTCCTAAACTCCAGGACAAAAATGTGTAGTTTGATAATAAAGAATGAGGGAATGAATATTACTAGAACGGTTTCTGCCATATCTCCCAAGAAATTACTTGATTTCTGCTGATGTACCATATGAATTGAAACGAGTTTTTCATAGACTCAGAAAAATAGGTAAAATAATATATGTATGGTTCAGATTTTATTTCTACTAAAAATAGTTCTAAATACAGATTTAAAATACTGCAACAAATGAAAAATTCCCTGATATGAATACCGATAACTTTCAAAGACAGAACTGTACAGTAAATGTCGTACAGTGGAAAGGGGGTAGAATGATGTGTAATATTGAGCAGCTACCTATGTCAGTCAATAGTAACTGGTTCAGTTGAGGCCTAAGTCCAAGAAATCTTAGTGTGAATCTTACTTCCCAATTGTTCTTTATACTTGAGGTGAAAATATACCACACATGTATGTAAGACCAGGGCACCTGCGTGGCTCAGTCAGTTGAGCTCCGACTTCAGCTCAGGGCATGATCTCATGGCTCGTAGGTTCGAGCCCCAAGTCGGGCTCTGTGCTGACAGCTAGCTCAGAGCCTGGAGCCTGTTTTGGATTCTGTGTCTCCTTCTCTCTCAGGCCCTCCCCCCTCATGCTCTGTTTCTCTCTGTCTCAAAAATAAAATACACTATTAAAAAATTTTGTATGTAAGACCACACTTAGGTAAGACCTATCATAAGGTCTTACAAGGCATACATTGTAGTGCCTCCTTGGGTTATTTTCCATCAAATTATTTATCGATAAATTAGAATAAAAATGGCACTGAAATCTTTGGATTTTCTGGGTCAAAAGCCCAAAGGAGTTAGGGAACCAGGTACCTCAGACTGTTAAGCGTCAGAGTCTTGGTTTTGGCTCAGGTCATGATCCCAGGGTCGTGCGACTGAGCCCTACGCTGGGCTTTGCACCAACTATGCAGTGTCTATTTGGAATTCTGTTTCCCTCTCTCTGCCATTACCACCTTTCTCATAGATTGAGGAATCCTAATTCTACCAAAATCCCAAAATAAAGTTACCATATCAAAGTCCAGTGCTGGGAACATAACACAAGCTATGCTACTTCCCCAGACAGTAGCAATTATCGCAATCAAACAGTTGACACCAATTACGCACCAGGCCGAGAGGCATCAGTGGCTGCGCGGGCTCCTAGGCTTTGCATATCTTAATAAGGACTGACAGACGCCCTTGGAGGCGCCGGCCTTGCCAGTTCTCAGCTGTTTCTGTGGCACCAATTTTCAGAGCCAAATTACTGCAGGGCCCGCCAGTTTGCAAGAGAAAACTGCGTCCGGAAGGCAGAACAGAAAATGAAGAGATACCCTTTTGTAGGATCCATGTCTAAGTCCCTGCACCTGGAGGAAGACAACTGCTTTCGGAAAGAGGCGAGAAAGCCAGGCACCCCAAGGGATCAAGATGAGAGGCAGGGGGAAGCCTGAGGGCTCTGCCTTCTCATTCATCGGGGAATAAGCTCTGTGTCATTGTGCCCCAAGTGTCTGAGCTCCACCTCTGTAGATGCAGCTTGATGACCAAGGCAGTGGTACATCCCCAACCCCCTCCAGTTTCCCACCCAGCCTCTCAGGTGCTCCCTAACTTGTCGGCAGGGAGGAAGGTCTGGTCTCCTCCAGTGATCTTCAGTGCTCAACCCTCCCAGACTTCTCTAGAGCCCAAGGCCAACTCCCAGCTGCCATCTTGTTGTGGGTTAAAAATTTCTTGCAATGCCATGCCACTACATAAGCCGATACCCATGGGTCTGTGGCCCCGGGGATTTCTTGATCCATTCACCAAGTCGTTGCTAGAGGAGTCCCCACACACTGTATCCCATTGGAAGGGTGCCATCTCCCCAGCTGGGAAGCCATATCCCCAATGATATTACTTGTAGAGGGTAACAAATCCCAGGCCTTTCTACCATTCTTGTTTAAATAAAAATATATTCCATCAAAAAAAATAAATAAATAAAACCTAGAACATAACCAATCTACTCGTCGAGCAACTACCTCTTATGCCACTAATGAAGACGAGTAGAGATCAAGGGAAAGCATCAATGTCTGCAGTTGAAGAATCTGTGAGCTCCAGTCAAGAACCTCTACTATCTCTTCCATGATTACTGATATAACTGCCTCTTGTTATTAAAAATGTTGGAATGCAAATACTGAAATGATGCAAAACCCAATTCTTTTTAACACTTTGATGATTCTTCTTACCAGGGCAAGAAGATGACCCTTGACCTCATTTTTCTTTAAAACAACAACAACAAAACACACGGTCATACAATTGACACAAACGAGTCTACATCCAGAAGCCTAGTGGCAGAGAAGTCTTGAAGACACTGGGCATTAAATTATATTTCCAATTAGAGTGGAATGACAAAAATGTTCTAGAATACCTATCCATTCTAGAATATCTATTTAAGATGGAGAGTCGTGTTTGATTATCAGGTTACTTAAAATCATAAGAAAGATGTATATGTCCTTCTGTATTCCTTGCTACTGTAGTTTGTATCCACCAATACTTCTCAAACTTAGTGAAGGATAAGAACAATTTAAAAACGATTGGGCTTTCTTACCCAAACCTTCAAAACCATAACTTTTAATAGTCAGATCCAGTAAAGGTAACATTAACCATGAAAGGTCATAGCACATATAATCCCATTACTAAATTATGTACTCAGTTTTACTGTGAAATTGAACTAAAGTAAGAATACTTTGGAAGACTAGAAACTTTTATGAAGTCCAATAGTTGGGATATTTTTAAAAGTTAAAAACATAAAATTACAGAGTAAAGAGAAGAATAAAATATTCAAACCCATGGTTTAAAGATGTTGACCATGTCCTTTCAAGGATTGATCTTCTAAACATTTATTCCATGAGGCCAGTTCCCACAAACCAATATGACGCAAGTCAAACTCCAGGTTTTCCTAATAACAGTGAGGCAGGAAAAAGGTAACCACTTGAGCAAATTTTATTTGTGTCCAACCAAGGGCTCTAGGGTGATGAAAAAGCTCTTTATGTTAACTACATTATACAATATCATATCATATAACCTCATTAATCATCTAAGGGAGAAAGATATAAAACTATGAACTCAAAATTCTACCAATTATATGAAATCTATTTTTACATGACTTTTGATATTTAATCTAAAATGTCAGCCACCCAAATGAATGAAGTTTCAAAGAGAAATGTGCTAAATTAGAAAATTTAATCAGTGGCTTCCTTCTGCATGTAGTGTTTGTCTTAATCTCAGATTTAATTTAGAAATTCTGGAGTTGAGCTAGAAAATTTGAATCCTAGCTCTCTTAGTTGAAATCTCTTACTGGGTTAATGGTAAAAATTGGAATAAATCCTCTAGCCATGTGAAAGATACCTAAGCCACAGACGCAAAATATTGCCAGGAAACTCTAAAAACAAATGAAGTAGATTACGTGGATATAATTAGAATTTCATGAGAGCAACGATTCATTGCTAGTGTCAGACACAGTAGACTGAATGGTTCTAATATTTACATTCTGGAATTGCTACTAAAATCAAATCTTCTATGAATAATATACTTTGATTTGAGGGGTTATAGACTCAAATCTGGAAAATAATATAAAATGGCACAGCTCACCATATAAGAAGCTCCTTTGACATGGGGTGGGGGGAGTCAGGATTATTCCTTTGGAAATTTTTGCATTTATATCAACTGTAATATTTGACAATACAGTAACTCCCTTTTCTATTTATTTTAAATACAAGTGTGGGTCTGTGCCATTTTGTATGTTGGCCTTAGATGAGAAGAGGGAGACACAGACTGATCATGGTCATCAAGAAGATACTGGTGTTGTAAAATGATTGAAAGTGATTTCCAGAAAATACTTAGAAGTTCAGAAAAAGGGATTGAAAAATTAGAATGATAGAAGGAATCAAAGGCAGAATTGCTACTCTTAGAGGACTTTTTCCAATTAAGTTTCTTTGCAGTGAGAAGGAAGAGACAAGGCTTAGTTTTTCCATTTATCAGTGTTATTTTAATCACTAACAAATTAAATTTATCACAAAATAATATATTAGTGAAGTTAACAGTCAATAGATTAAGTGGTGGAGAGAAGTTACCACCAGTTGATATTTTGAAAATAGTCAAATCAGTGCCTGAACTCTGTGAAATAAGGTATTTATGTTTCCATATTATTTTTACTAAAACTTGAGTAGGTTCTAAAATAGTCTTAAAAGAATACAAAAGAATCCTAAAGATTGGAAAAGACAGGCAGTTCTATAATGGAGCACAATAATTTAATAATTTTTAACTTTTTCTCCTCCAGTGATCTAGCCATATTTCTGATGTGATAGGAATACACTGGCCTGGGAATCCCAGTACAACTAACTTGTTCTTTGTCTGCACTAATTAACTCTATGATCTTGAGCCAGTTATTTTACCCCTGTCTGGAATGTGTGTGTCTAATAAAATGGGAAAAGAAAATTCCAGACATCCCTTGGAGAACTTAAAGTCTTACCCTTACATCATGTATAGTGTTAAGATGATGAAAACAGAAGGTGGAAGGAGGGCCGCATGAACGGGTTCAAGGAAATGAGAGTTTGAAAGAGTAGACACAGGACCTGAAACTGGGAGAGGAATCAGAATAAAGGAGGACTGCAGGAACCTGAATAGGGCAAGAATTTGAGATGGAAGGCCACAAAGACCTAGTCACAAGTCAGAATGACAAGTCGGTAAGAAGAAAGTGGAACAGAAGCCTCAAAGCAGATATGTGAAATACATATCCCAAGGCAAAGCCTTTTTCAGTGACCAGATGCACACTGCTGATCTAACGCATTAAGGTCTGTTTCTGGAACCATCCAAACTGAAATGATTATCTTAGTTTTTTTTTTTTCCCCCAGTTAGAAAAGAGGCTGGGTTTAGTGTCAGGATGCGTTATAATCTAGCAAGTCCAAGAAACCTTTTGATTCTCTAAAACTGATTAAATAGCCCCCATTAACAGAGCATAGAAATATCTGTATGTCCACAGAGATTTATCTTAGTTTAAATTAGGATAACCTACATTTATCTAAGAGTTTGTTTATTGCAAGAACTCCAGTTATTAAGTTATATGAGCTCTTTTATTACTGCGTGTAGACACAATATTAGTGCATGTAAAGCTCATAATGAAAAAAATAGATTTTTAAAAAGCATGTTATGAACATTTTTATTAGAGAGGGATAACAGTCTTCATGATTTGGATCAGGCTTGAACAGTTCATAGCTTTTCTTTTACTACCTGCCACTTAGGGACTTGAGGTTGACCTTTCCCCATGAATGTAAAGTGTATAATGAAAAGTATCTTGAGTTTCCCTTCCCAAGATGGATTGTGTTCTTGCTTTGATGACAAAATTCCAGTGGGCCTCTACTATTCTACATGTGATCTCTTAAAATGTGTATATCCTTATTTTTTTTTATTTTTTTAATTTGTCAAAGTTTTCTTGTTCTGAAGAAGCTTTGGGTGAGAAGACATAGTCTTGCCTCATTCCTCATGTACAAACTTCTCCCATCCAAGTTCCCTCTGAGGGAGAGCCAGGCTATTTGCCTTCCTCAAGAAAATACAAATAGATACTCTTCAATAGATTGCTTCAACACCTATATTGCATTTATTTACATATATTGTAACACATAGAAACATGCAAAAGAAAATAAAACTTAAATTTTCAATAAAATTTTAATACACTTGACTAAAACTTGGAGAAAAATGATTTTAAGCGAGTGATACTCTTTTTTTCTTTTGTATTCCATACAAAGGAAAAAATTCCAGTCAAATCCATTACTTTATTTCCATTTTGCAATTATTACAGTGAAATGCAAATTATACAGGACAGGAAACTGATATTCTGGAGAGAATGAGAATTTCATGAAGTTTCTAAAACTTGGGGTAATTTTCATATTTCTGAACATGAAAATAGCATTTTATAGAATTTTATTTCATTAAAAGAAAGGTGAAGATGACCTTGCCACTTTGTTTTTCAGGGTTTCACTGTTGCTAAGGAGTAGGAATGACTTTATTTAAATCTAATACTTATTTGAATTATTCAATGAACTCTTTCCTTCAGACCCACAAAGTTTTGTTGAAAAGCAAAAGGAATCAGATGACTGTCTGGTTTCTGTAAAAAGAATATGAGGGCAGATTGTCAAATGTCAGAGTGAAGGAAGAGAAGGAGAGAGGGAAGAGAGTGAAATTACAAATTTAATATTTTGTTAAGGAAACATCATGGAAAGGGAATTACCATACTCCCATTTTATCTACAATCATTATAATTTCAGAAGAGAAAATACTATTGTCTCTCTTCATATAATTCTCTAATCCTGGTATTCCTATTGTTGTTTGAGAGAGTAAATAATCAAAACACATAAAGAGGATCCATTATTTTACCATTTTCACTTTATTTTCAATATCCTATCTTCACTCGAAACATTGATCATATTTTTAATTCCAATTTTAAGAGAAATTTAAGGGCTAAGGACTGTGGGCTCTCCCTGACCAAATTAGGGTTTTACTGATGACAATGAATATCAATACGAATACAATTTCCTTATGTTTTTCCTTCCTGTTAGATTCTCCTAACTTTTCTCACCAAGGATAATTAGTGTTCATTGAAATTTTGTTTTTATCATTGGCTGTTTTCTTAAAATAATTTTACCAGGGCACCTGTGTGGCTCAGTCAATTCAGCATCCAATTCTTGAGTGTTGCTTCAGAGCATGATCTCCTGGTTCATGAGTTCAAGCTCTGCATCTGGCTCCATGCTCAGTGTGGGATTCTCTCTCTCCTTTCTATCTTCTCCTCCCCTGCTCATGTTCTCTCTCACTCTCTCTCTCTCTCAAAAAAATGAACATTTTAAAAATAATATAATTTTACCCCACCTAAGTCATTATTTTGTTTTGGAACTTAATTTAAATGCTTTCAGCTCTATATTTCTGAAATATACATTCTATTTTTGAGATTCTTTTATGATATTGAAGCTGTTGTGTATTCCTAGGCAGAACCTTTGTGCCACTGCTACTGAGAAACTACCTTTCTAGAAGTGACGCCTTTGTTCTACAAATGGGGTGGTTGGTAATGAAGGGAGCCTTTCTCAGGTATTTCTCAGCTTCCCTCTCATAAGTGTGAGCTGGTGCTAGAGTGATAGGGGTGGAGTGTTCCCCATCTGCCATTATCCGGGGTTGGGCCTCCATTGTAAAAGTTAAGGGTCAGGTAAAAGAAGGGAGCTTCAGACACCCACCTGCATTTGCCTGGAGGACAGCATCTGCATCATGGAACTGACTGAGGTAGGAGGGGAATGACAAATGGTGGTGGCAAGGCAGAAGCAGTAGTTCTTATCTGGGAGTTGTGGGGAGAGGGACTCCTGTTTTCTTGCTTTCATCTGCCTGGAATAGAACTTCCTGAGCTGGTTTGGGGTAGAAAGCAGGAGGTTTTGACTCAAATGGCAGAGACTCATTGTTCACACCAAGACTTGGTAGATTTTCTTGAATCCCTAGATTTCCATTTGCTGATACCCTTTTGAAATCCTTCTAGAGATTCTGAATTGTTGTTTACACTAAAAAGAGGTACCATGGTGACATCCACACTCCCATTATGGAAACTAGTGTTCCTATATTACTGTATTTTATGTGATTTGTGGTAGATAAGAGAGTTGCATCTTTTTTAAAATTCTAGTCATCACTATAAATGACGTTTCTTTAGATGTTTGAATTCTATATAAATATTAATATCTTCAAAGGTAGGTATAGCATTTCTTTTTGTAGGTTTGTTTTCTCTCCTTACCCTTACTGTTTCTTCTGTCTCCTGAGTTAACTGAACATTTATTCTTTTATTTAAATCTCCTCTGTGTTCTTTCTATAGTGGGCCTGTGCATAGTTCTTACAGTGATGTCTAAAGGGATTACAATTGTATACTTGACCTTTCACATTCTGCGTAGAAACAGTATTTTGTTCCAGCAGAAATAGAAAGCTTAGCACAATATATACGTCTCAGCTCTCTCCCTATACTGTACTTGTCATATATTATCCCTACATAACATTGACATTTTGTCAGATAATGTTAAAATTTTTCATTCAACCATCAAATATATCTTAAATAACTCTAATATATATGAACTGTCTACCAGATTTACCCAGTACTTATCATTTCTGTTGATGCTTTTCCTTCATTCCTAGTGGTCCAAATTTATGTCTGTCCTTGTGGATGAAAACCTTCTAGTAGTGATTTTTGGGGGGTAGGTCTTCTGGCAACAATTTTTCTTGGTTTCATTTCATCTAAAAAATACTTTATTTTCCCTTCTTTCCTAAAGGCTATTTTTGCTAGAATTAGAATTCTAGGCTAAAGGTTTTATTCACTCAGCACTTGAAAATTTGTCCTTCACTTGGTCTGTCTTTCCTTATTTCTTTTTTTTTTTTATTATTTTTTTTTAAATGTTTTATTTATTTCTAGGAGAGAGAGAGAGAGAGACAGCGTGAGCAGGGGAGGGTCAGAGAGAGAGGGAGTCACAGACTGAAACAGGCTCCAGGCTCTGAGCTGGCAGTCAGCACAGAGCCCGACGCGGGGCTCGAACCCACGAACCGCGAGATCATGACCTAAGCGAAAGTCGGACGCTTAACCGACTAAGCCACCCAGGCGCCCCTGTCTTTCCTTATTTCTAAAAGTTAAATTTGCCAACCTTCAAATTCTTGTTCTCCAGCAATGATGGCATTTTTTTTTTCTGACTATGCTGAAAATATTTCCCCCCATCTCTAATTTTCTAGCACTTTTATTAAATCTGATATACATTTCAAATGGCTTATTCTGTTTNGAGCTGGCAGTCAGCACAGAGCCCGACGCGGGGCTCGAACCCACGAACCGCGAGATCATGACCTAAGCGAAAGTCGGACGCTTAACCGACTAAGCCACCCAGGCGCCCCTGTCTTTCCTTATTTCTAAAAGTTAAATTTGCCAACCTTCAAATTCTTGTTCTCCAGCAATGATGGCATTTTTTTTTCTGACTATGCTGAAAATATTTCCCCCCCATCTCTAATTTTCTAGCACTTTTATTAAATCTGATATACATTTCAAATGGCTTATTCTGTTTGGGGCTGATAAGTTTCTGGAATCTGTAAGTTTATGTCTTTTATAAAAATAGGGAAGTAGTCAGTCTATATTTATTCAAATATTTTTTCCTGCACTGTACTTTGCCCCGCTCCTTGTAGCACCATTTGGTATTGTCTGATACAGTCCTTTAGCTCTGTACATTTTTTTCTAATGTGTTACATGTCTTCTGTTCATACTAATTTCTACAACTCTATCCTTAGTTTTACTTACTCATTTGTCTATCCTATCCACTCTATTAAGCACATCAAATGCGGGTTTGTTTAGAAAATTATTACTTTTAAGTCAAAAAATTTTCTTTTGACCCTTATCCATATATTCTATTTCTTTTCTGAGCTTTTGCTTTTCATTCATTTCAAGAGGGATCACATTGGTTTACTGGAATGTTTTTAAACAACTGCTTTAAAGTCTTTTCAACTAATTCCAATATCTGTGTCATGTCATTGGTGTACATTGATTATTGTATTACATGACTGTTGATACTTTCCTTGTCTTTTGTGTATGGAAAACTTTTTAAATGCATCTTGGACATCTTGAATGTTGTGTTACAAGACTCTAACAGCTTCTAAGACCTGCAAGTTATGTTTCTATTTTGTTTATCAGGCTTGGCTTTAAAGCCACAGTTCTACTTAGCCATCTCTGGATTATGTTTTCAATATTATATTGTTCCCAAAGTGTGCTACACCCCAGAATAGCCTAGGAATCGGGCAGTTAACTCTCTTTTAGCTTGGTCCACAAGATCATTTGTCTGCTTCTTAGAAAAGATCCATGCATTCACACATTCCTTGATGTGTATAGGAGGGTGGATAATCCCAGGAGCCAATAACAAACTTAAAGACTTTCTTGTTCAAGTTCTTCCTTTTATCTGATCCCCTGATACCTGCCAATTCCCTAGATATCCCCCTTTTGTTCCTCCATCTAGAATGCTGCCACTTGATTTATCTTGTACTGCTGCACAGTCTCTATCACTGTGCTGACATCCAGTGCCAATGATCAGGTGGACAGAAAGAGAAAAGATCCACAGGAATTTGCTACATGCACTGGGACTACAGTCAGAGAGGAAGGTTCACTTTGCTCATGTAATTGACGATGAGCTCCTGTTGCCTTGATGTTGTTGCCAGGAAACCTCTTTTTCTATCTGCAGGCCTGAACCAGAGGGTGATCCTAGAGTACCCTCTGCATGTGCCAATGCCACCTTCCACTTAGCCCAGGGGATCCTGGAGGGAAAAACATATGGGTGACTTTGTCACTGATTCAATGTAACCTCTATTTCTGCTCTTTCCTCTGCAACTTCCTGTTACTATTGACTTTTTGGAGTTCACTTAAGATGTGATACATTCTGTCTAGGATTTTTAGCTTCATTGGGTGGAATGATAGAGTAGAGTAGGTTCATTCAATCTTACCTGGAACCAGAATATTATTGATAATGGTTGAGGCATAATAAAAAATCATAATTTCTTTATCATTGGCTAACTTAATATGATTTAGACACATAGTTTTTGGTATTCATATTGGATATATTAAAATGTGATCTTGAAAATCCTGGTGAATCAGTCATTCTCAACGTCAGAGTTGATAACGGAACCCTAGGAATTTATATCCTTATCCTACTGAAAGGAACAGTGAGTTGGCTTTGATATTTTTATGTCCATCTAAAGGAAAACTATCATACATTGTACACTTGGACTTCATTCACCTTCTTTGACAGTAATAAGTGTCTGGTTGAGATGTGATTTATACACATGAATAATATCAAGGAGAGTAAACTTGCAGAAATATTCTCTTAGAATATATCTTCCAATGCTCATTGTCCTAAATTTTTATAAGTTGACTGGCAAATACCTCTTGATATAGTTTCTAGATATCTTCCTGGAATATTTAATTGAAAATTCGTCTTTTGTTTAGATATCAATTATCAAGTATGGGAGTTAAAATAATAGACTATAATCTTTGCACTTCGTTTAATAATAATATTTTTTTAACATGTTGTAATCTATGAATGGGATGAAGTATGGAAGTACTTGGTATCAGGATCAACCTCCTTTTCAAAATACTGTAAAAATGGCTTTGCAACAAATGCAGACTTAATAGAAGACCATTTTGTTATAACACAGAACATACTAGCATGCAGCTTTAACCTGAATTATTTTTAGAAAAGTGTTATTTAAGACATAAATTATGTGTTTAAAAGAACTATAATTATCTAATGTGGAGCAGTAGTGGGTAATGTTTTATTTTTTTTGACAGATAATGAATTTATTTTTTTCTTAAATAGTTTATCGTCAAGTTGTTTTCCATATAACACCCAATGCTCGTCCCAACAAGTGCTCTTCTTCATGCCCATCACCCCCCTCCCCCTCCCCCATCAACCCTCAGTTTGTCCTCAGCATTCAAGAGTCTCTCATGGTTTGCCTCCCTCCCTCTTCTTAACTATTTTTTTCCCTTCTTCTCCTGCATCGTCCTCCATTAGCTTCCTCCTAATCCACCTACATGTGCAAACATATGGTATCTGTCCTTCTCTGCCTAACTTATTTCACTCAGCATAACACCCTCAAGTTCCATCCATGTTGCCACACATGGCCAGATTTCATTCTTCCTCGTTGCCATGTAGTATTCTATTGTGTAAATATACCACATCTTCTTGATCCATTCATCAGTTGATGTACACTTAGGTTCTTTCCATGTTTTGGCTGTTGTTGACAGTGCTTCTCTGAACATTGGGGTCCATGTGCCCCTATGCATCAGCACTCCTATATCCACTGGGCAAATTCCTAGCAGTGCTACTGTGGGGTCATAGGGGAGTTCTAGTGTTAATTTTTTGAGGAACCTCCATACTGTTTTCCAGAGGGGCTGCACCAGTTTACTTTCCCACCAACAGTGTAGGAGGGTGCCCATTTCTCCACATCCTCACCAGAATCTAGTGTCTCCTGATTTACTCATTTTAGCCACTCTGGCTTGCTTGAGGTGGTATCTCAGTGTGGTTTTGATTTGTATTTCCTTGATGAAGAGGGGTGCTGAACATCATTTCATGCATCTGTTGCCCATCTGGGTGTCCTCTTTGGAGAAGTATCTGTTCATGTCTTCTGCCCATTTCTTCACTGGATTATTTGCTTTTTGGGTGTGGAGTTTGGTGAGTTCCTTATAGATTTTGGATACTAGCCCTTTATCTGATATGTCATTTGCGACTATCTTTTCCCATTTTGTCAGTTGCCTATTAGTTTTATTGACTGTTTCCTTTGCCATGCAGAAGCTTTTAATCCTGATGAGGTCCCAAGAGTTGATTTTTGCTCTTAATTCCCTGCCTTAAGGGATGTGTCAAGTAAGAAATTGCTGCGGTTGAGGTCAAGGAGGTTGTTTCCTACTTTCTCTTCTAGGGTTTTGAAGGTTTCCTGTCTCACATTCGGGTCCTTCCTCCATTTTCAGTTTATTTTTGTGTATGGTGTGAGAAAATGCTCTAGTTTCATTTTTCTCCATGTTGCTGTCCAGTTCTCCCATCACCTTCTGTTAAAGAGGCTGTCTTTTTTCCATTGGATACTCTTTTCCGCTTTGTCAAAGATTAGTTGGCCATTCATTTGTGGCTGCAATTCTGAGTTCTGTATTCTATTACATTGGTCTATGTGTCTGTTTTTGTGCCAATACCATACTGTCTTGATGATGACAGCTTTGTAGTAGAGGCTAATGTCTGGGGTGGTATTGCCTCTTGTTTTGGTTTTCTTCTTCAATATTACTTTGGCTATTCGGGGTCTTTTGTGGTTCCATACAAATTTTAGGATAGTTCTAATTTTTGAGTAGAATGCTGGTGCAAATTTGATTCGGATTGCATTGAAAGTGTAGATTGCTTTGGGTAGTAATGACATTTTAACAATATTCATTCTTCAGATCCATGAGCATGTAATGTTTTTCCATTTCTTTGTGTCTTCTTCAACTTCCTTTATGAGTTTTCTATAGTTTCCATCATACAGATCTCCTAAGATTAGGAGATCTAACCTTCGGTTAGGTTTATTTCTAGGTATTTTATGTTTTTTTGTGCAATTGTGAATGGGATCAGTNGAGTTGGGTTTTCTATGTAAAGTATCATGTTGTCTGCAAAAAGTGAAAATTTGACTTCTTTACCAATTCTATAGTGGGTAAATTTAGAAACACACTATTAGATATGAAAAAATACGCACCACCATATTCTTATACCATGTTACCTAATGAAAAGAAACTCAAGATTTAAATGGATTTAAGTTCAAAATTGGGCATAATAAATTAGACTACATGTAAAAAGAATTAATGAAAAAGAGACCAAAACAAATCAAATTGTCCAAAGTCCTTCTTCTGACTATATTTTTAAATTATTTTGTTCTATGTCAACTATGTCGATGACCATAAATTATCCATGAATCCCAAGATACAAAAGGATCAAGGACCCACATTTCACACTACCTATGATGCCAAATACAATGTAGAAATACTTTCCAAGCTTAAGAAAATAAAATCCACTTTGATATTCAATATATAATCTTTCTGATAGCCCTTGTAAAAGGAACAGTTTGTACATCAAATAATAAAAGTGGCTTGTTTTAATTAGGGGCAATATTTTAAAACGTTTTCTCATGCTGCTTTCAGTGTGTGTGTGCATGCACTAAAGAGATAAAAAAAAAAATTAAGTCTTTTGATGATACAAATCCAATGCTCCCCCCTTTAAGATCACTTTTTGTGGGATCTAGGCTCCATCCCAAGCCAACGGTCTATCAACTAATATGGAAACTGGCTTCTGTCCTTCTGTCATTACTGCAACTCAGTCCATCGAGTGTATAGTAATACCCTAGAACAGACTTTTGGTGACCAGTACAAAGCCAAATGCCAAGTCTGAATTATGATAGTTCTGCAAACGAGGCATATCACATTACCACAAACCTTTTATAGATGATTGCTGGAGTGTTTTTAATTATGACTCACATCATTTCATCTTCCTGTGTTATCTTTGCCGAACATCAAGTACATATTCATGGTATGTATATTTATGACTGTTTTTACCATCCGGTCCTTCACTGGTAGGATAATCTAGGGTTTGTGTTTTACTTAGGGGTTTTAAGCATGTTTTCTGAATTTTAAACAATGTAAGCAGCATTCTGGATTTTGGTTTCTCATTAAAAAGCAAGTCTGTCTATTCTTTTGAAAATGTTAGATATGTGTGTACTTGACACAGAAAAATTTCAGTCAGAATCTAACTAAAAATATATTTTAGAGACTGCTGTGGTCACATTCAAATTAAATCTGATACTTAAAGGAGAAACTACGGAGAGAATTTGGTCAATGACTTGCTATATTTTAAAGTAGGAGTGTGCATGCCAGTGTGTGTGTGTGTATGTGTGTGTGTGTGTGTGTGTGAGAGAGAGAGAGAGAGTCAGAGAGAATAATAAATTATGTACCCAGAAAGGAGTGTGATACTTATGGTTGGTTGAGATGACTCCATTCCCAGGAGTTATCATCACATTCCCCCAATGAGCTTTGAGGTTTTATTAAAGAAAAACACCATATGTTTTATTAATGAAATATCTGCTTGAGGGTCCAAATATAATATATTATCCATACACATAATACTTTCATGTTAAGATAAGCATTAAGTTCTGGTGGCAATCAAGTAAATATGCCTAGTAAATAACAATGTAATTGTTCATACTTATTTCAAGACTGAGTCTTGCATCTGTTTCTAAGTAGCCTTTGTTTTACTGTAAGCTAACATTTTATGTTACAGATTCAGTTTGTAGTTCCACCCACTGCACACACACCCCACTGTCTTCTGTCATTTGTTCACTTGATCTATTTATCTTTTCCCTAAAGCTTTACAATTATTTACCAACATTACTCCATCGTTCCACCGGCTTGTTTTCATACACTGTTGAACTGATTAAACACATAAGCATTGGTAAAAGTGTCTCATCCATCTCTTTCTGAAACCTCAGGATTCCAAGCTAAGGACTGATATAATTGTAATAAAATTGCTGTCCAAACATCAAAATTATAGGTCATCAGAAATAAGTTGTACAGGATTCTCTCCAGATGGGTTTGTGTCAAAATATTGAGATGGAATGTGGTGATAAAATGACTCACATTTTCCTCAAGTTGTGAGTTGTTTTCAAAATAGGTGATTGGCTAAACAATATATCATATCAGACTTAAACACATGATAGACCCATATGTATATCAACACTTACTACTTAGATTCATATTATGATAGTCTAATCACACAAGTGAAAGGCAAAGCTCTTCTAAAATTATTGTAGCTACAAAATAAAGCTGTGTGGTATATTATGTGTTTGCAGATACATGTGCCTTAAAGTACTGGAGTTGATGATTAACAGTGTTAAAAATAAAACCGAGGTGGTAAATTATAATTTCTATTGAATCGTTTTGAAAATAAGAGTTTAATATTGGGTAACATGATAGACATGTGGTCACAGAGAATCCTGCTTTCTTTAGGCATTACTTTGATGTTGTGTCAAATGCACAGTAAAACTGTAGGAGTTCTTTCTAAAGCTCAAGATTTCATTGTAACAGAAAAAGTAATGTAAGTCATGAGGTTGTTACTTCAATATAATAAGGCATTATTTACAAAGACAAAAAGCAAACGTCATATGCCCCTTACTCCTTTACTTACATACCCATCCTCACAAATAGTGTTACTGATCATTGTCTCTACTGATAAAAACTGAACTATCTAGATAATCAGAAACAGATGGTTAAACTGTTTCCAAAATGATAAATACTTATATTTAACTACTTTAGATTAATTTAACAAATCTATGGTTTTTATAATTGAGAAGAGCTCAGTTTTGCCAAAGATACTTTCCTTAACATTGTGTGCAAATCAAAGATTAGTTTTACTAAATGACCGTACATTACATTTTATGCTCCTCAAAGTACCAAACAAAACTTAAATATATAAAACAAAGTTAAAATAGAGTAATATGTTCTTAGGCCAACTTCCCATTGCTCTTCACTTGTAAGTACAACATATTTTTCCTCCATGCCAGATGTTCTAGGAATTATGAGTCCATTTCCTTGTTAGGTTTTCATACTTCCCTCAAGTCCCGATAAAGAAATTGAAAAAAAATATGTGCATACAATACATTTACACAGAAATTGGAAAGGCATATTAATACAAAAGAAACTCTGTGTTTAAATATTGTATAGGCTTTAATTTGTTAGGGTATGACTTCTCAAATCCTGGATGTCTGTTTCTCTTATTAATCAGAGAAGTATGTGCTAATTCAGCACATGTATCATATGAATGTTTTGCAGTTAATCTTTATTCTTAAATAAACTGCAGCCTCAGAGAGCAAAACTTCTGTTCTCTTGAGTGAGAATAGCTATGTCTAGATGTGGCCAACCTGAACTTCTACTTCTGTTCAGTAAACATAAATAGTTATCGTGATACCATCATTAAACCATATAGTTACCCTAAATTTGGTTATTTTCTGACCATTAAGAATGAACTACACATAGAATAGTTGGAGCTTGAGCTGAAACTTCCACAAAATTTCATAGGTGCATTTGTGTTGGCTTGAACTGTAAAAGCCTGGATGCTATACCCCATGGCACCATAGCATAGGGAATGCAGACATAGGATTACCATCCTAGTTTATGCCATCAGCTATAAATCCTTTGTTTTTTCCTGGAGAGGACGTTGAGGGAAATAAAACATAAGTTTTATTTAGGTTTTTCCTGGAGATGAGGTTGAGGGAAATAAAACATAAATAAAACATAATAAAACAAGCTCCACATCACTAACATCATTGATGGGGTTGAAGATGGAAGGCTATGAAAACTGGAGTGGGGAGGATCTGGTATTGCTGATAGAAAGGAAATGTAAAAGGGCTCCTGCTGTTACTTTAATCTGCTACATGAAATTGGAATCGTGATCTTTGCCCTGTGTTATCTTTGATTGTCAAGGCAGCATAACTGAATTGGTTTACTTACAAACACTCAGACCAATCTCTTTAGTAAGTTCTTGACTGCGGGCCTAGCATGCAACTTCCCTGTGTTGCTTATCATTTCTAGAAATTGGATGAAAACAACAGTACCTAATACGTAAAATTGTTTTGGAGATTCAATTAGATAAAACGTGTAAAATATTTAGAATAGTGTCAGGAAGCTAGGAATTACCACATGACTGATTGTTAATGGTACTGTTCACATCTTTGGGACCTTGTCTTCTCTGTTTTCTAGTAGACATGTAGCTTCTGCTGACTACCTGTTGAGAAAGAGAAGGAACAAGAAAAGGGTGGATAAAGGGACAGAGGCGGAAGAGAGGGAAGGAGGAAGAGAGAGACGAGGGAGAGAAAGAATGAACGCAAAGTTTTCCAGAAAACTTTTGATGGACTTGTAGGAATCCATATTCTCCTCCTGATAGGGGTCAGGACATAACCTGTTGGCTTTCTTTATAATACGAAATCATAAACTTGAAGATCCCTATATATTCACTTTGCAAATTTTAGTTTGGATTTATCAGCAAAATGTTATTTGAGTAGTATGATTGATAGTGACAAAATCATTATAAATCAGTGTGGTCTTTAAAATCCATTTTATGTCAAAATCCGCTTTGGAGTAAAAGTCACGGTTTCTCTAGCAAGCAAACAAACAAACAAACGAACCTGGATGTATACTATAAGTCTAAGGTGTGTGTGTGTGTGTGTGTGTGCGCGCCCGTGCACGTGCACATGTGTGTGTGACTGTTTACAAGTTTTGATGTAAGAGTTTGTTGTAAGATTGTTAGAAGAGTAAGTTTTGTGAACTTTATTTTATCTTTGTATCTCAGACTGAGAACCACTTAATAGAGATCACCTCATGAGATATTTGGTAGATAATAAAAATTGTTTATTTCATCCATGTTGAAGCTTAATGGCAATTTCATCATAAAAATTTCCATCTTAAATAAAATGTTACTTTTAAGATGTTAAATTTTAAGAGGCACCTGTGTGGCTCAGCCAGTTAAGTGCCAGACTCTTGATTTCAGCTCAAGTGCTGATCCCAAGATCATGGGATCGACCCCTGCCTCAAGCTCTGTATCAGCCCAGAAGCCTTTGGGGATTTTCTTTCTCTCTCCCTCTCTTCCTCCCCAGGGTATTCTCTCTCTCCCTCCCTCCCTCTCTCTGTGTCTCTCTGTTTCTCTGTCTGTCTGTCTCTCTCTCTCAAAAATAACTAAACATTTAAAAAAGATGTTAAATTTTAATATCATTGAAGATGGAGTTATTCTCTGGGTATAATATAAGCTGTTTGAAGGTTAAGCATCTATATCTGAAAGTAAAAATAAGCTACTTAGAATTACTCTTATTCTCTAAAGCCAAGTACAAAAAATAGCCCTCACACATCGATACATCAGACAGAAGAGCCAGGGCACATGTATCCCTAGATGGAACCATTGATGACATTCCCTGATGTGCTTCTGGCTCCAGAGGGCTTCCTTAGAGACCACCATGTTTCCCCAATGACTTGGCATATCTGCAGCAGTATAAAAGAATGGGCTAGAAAGCTGGGACAAGAAGGTGTTATTATCTTCTGTTTTCATAGTGTAGCCAATAAGTTCAGATTGCTTTCACAGAATTACAGGACTAATTGGATCCACAAGGGGGAAAAGAAAACAAAACTACCGGGCTCCTTCTTAGGAAAACATAGAGAAAATCAGCAGTAACTGGGTAAATTGAGAATAAATAAATTGCCAACTTTCCTGCTAAAAATGGCAATGCTAGTGCTTTCTAATCTCCAGTTACTACTCAAAAATCAGCTTTCCTCAAATTAGAGAAAATCAGCATGGGTCTGTGCCAGTAATTCTGTTTTTTCATCCAGTAATGACACCTCTTACCCTAATGCTGATTAATCTAGAACCAGGTACAACAGCACACATACACAACGCTACACACTAGTCCCTGAAGACTTAGCAGAAATGCTGAAATGCTGTGTCCCATTTCCTATGAGTCAGAAGAGTTCTCTCCCGAGCAATGTCTTCAAACAGGCAGCAAAGCACCTGGCACATGATTTGTCTGATGGAAGTAGTCTGTATCCTGAGGTAAAATAAAAATAATCCTGAAATTTAATGCCAATTAAAGGATAAGAGCAGAGTGAGGTTGCTAAATAGCTTCTTACTCGATGGACATCTATTTGCCAAATAAGTAATACTCAATTTGCCTCTATGATTTAGTAATCTCATTAGGAAACACAAAAAGAATAATCATTTTATGAGAAGGTTTAAGAAAATAATTGATCAGGGGCGCCTGGGTGGCTCAGTCAGTTAAGTGCGCAACTTCGGCTCAGGTCATGATCTCGCAGTTTTGTGGGTTCGAGCCCCATGTCGAGCTCTGTGCTGACAGCTAGCTCAGAGCCTGGAGCCTGTCTTCAGATTCTATGTCTTCCCCTCTTCCTAACTCTCCCCTGCTCACACTGTCTCTATCTCTCTCCCCAAAATAAATAAAACATTAAAAAAAGAATTGATCAAATATATAGTAGTGATTCTTATCTAAACTCCCAGTTACATTATTGCTGTCCTCATTAATAAGAGAGACCTGCATAGAATTCAACTTCTTTTTCTTCATCTATTGTTTGTCCCATCTGGTATATTGCAACTTGAGTTTCAAAGCACGAGTTTCAAATGAATCACAATGGTATCCCTGATGAGGCATGCTTTCAATATGTAAAGGGAAGAAGAGAGGAGCAGATCTATTTGAGTAATTAGAGGGTGGAGAAAGAATCTCTATCCCCCCTGAGTTCTCAAGAGGCTGAAACTGCTAACAAAGAGAATTACCACCTTGCCTTATTATAACCTACACTGGCAGGAGCAGAGGATTGTTCCCTATTCACTTGTCTAAATATACGAGCCTTTCACTGTTTTGACAAAATAGCTAATAAGCTGCCATTGACTTTATCTCACATACGAGCTGTCTGCTGGTGTTGTACTGAGGATACATTCCTGAAGTCTCCACAGCAGCCCAGTTGTGAACCACACACTAGGACTCACATTGAGACACAGTTTATACAACAAGGAAACAGATCCTAGGCATCACACATAAACAGAAAAAAAAAAAAAACCTTGACTGTGTGTAGGCAGGAAGGAAAGCAAACAAATTCTGTTTTCACTCATTTGCACATTACATTACCATAAGTTTTACCCTTTCCAAATAATTTTCCTGCAGATGGAAAATTAGGCAACACGCTGCTGTAAATCACTGTTAGTGCTGTGGTAGTGGCAGGAGAAAACAGTTAAGGGATTCATTTTTCTTCCAAGAAAATCATACTTTTCAAATCCATCTGAATCCCAGCCAAAGGATTACTTCTTATCTGGCTGAAACAAAGGCTCTCTCCACCAATCTTGAATGTAAAAAGAAACCACCTCATTGCACTAGAAAGTACCATGCACTCCAAGGTCAGCTCCTTCCCCAGCTTTGCAACAGGCAACGTGCTCGTGTTTACATAGGGGCTAGATGAACCAGGCACCGGGATGTGCTTCTGGCTTTTACGTTTCCTGCCTGAGCAGCTTCTATGTGAGCCTGAGAGCTTTAAGGTTCAGGACTTTATTGGCCATCCTGGTGGTGCCTATTTTTTGGATTGGTGAAAAAGACAAGAAGCTTGCAGGAAAGGCTCTTAAAGGATGTGACACGGGCAATCTTAGAATTTATGACACCTCTGTCTCCCCAGAGGAAGTCTTTCTAGGAGCCTAGAGAGTCATCTGTGTTACAAAGAAGAGTGAGGACAGGAGAAATAGGGCAAGTTTGACTGCCCTGAGCCTACAGTTCACCTTGCTGCCACACGCCGCCAGCCTGCCACTCCTCCAGTGCCATAAAAATCCTGTTGAACTATTGACAGGAGCCAAAGTATGGAAAGGGCTCTAATGTCCATTGACTGATGAATGGATAAAGAAAATGTGGTATATCTATCTATGTATCTAATCTAGATAATGACCTGATAATCTAGATAGATAGATAGATAGATAATGGAATATTACTCAGCAATCAAAAAGAATGAAATACTGCCATTTGCAAGAACATGATTGGAACTATAGTGTATTTTAAGCAAAATTAATCAGAGAAAGACAAATAGCATAGGACTTCACTCATAAGTGGAATTTAAGATACAGAACCTATGAACATAGGGGAGAGGAAGCAAAATAACACAAAAGCAGAGGGACAAAACATAAGAGACTCTTAAGTACAGAGAACAAACTGAGAGTTGTTGGAGGGGTTTTGGGCTAGGGAACTAAATGGGCAAAGGGCATTAAGGAGGGCACTTGTTGGGATGAGCATTGGGTGTTACATGTAAGTGATGAATCACTAAATTCTATTCCTGAAATCATTATTACACTCTATGTTAACTACGTTGGATTTAAATTTTTTAAAAATAAAAATTTTAAGAGAATAATTCTGCTGACATTCTGTATGTGTTTGTGCACAGACCAGAATTGACTTCTCTCTTTGAATCATCCCTGTCCATTGAATGTATATACGTTCCAGTATTAGGAAGACAGGAAACCTCGGAATTTCAAAAAGTTACCTTCTAAGGCATGAATCAGATAGGGAAAACACTTAGCAGAAAAAGAAAAAAAACAAAAACAAACGAGATGATTCATGTTACTAGTTGAGGAATTGAGAGCAGGTATAAGAATGGTATCAATATGCCAGGATAACAGCTTATGAAGAAATAGCTTAGTTGCCGAGTGCTTACAAAACAAAATGGTGAGCTCTGGCACTATTAACTAAATGATTTCTTCTGGAAGGACATAGCTATTTGGTCCGACTTTTGCTGAAATTGCAAGGAGGTTTGAAACTTAAGTGGTTTTTTTTTTCCCCTTGTAGTCTAAAACTGGTTTGGGTCACACATTTGATTTGGCAGATAAGATTAATGATGTTGATTTTATATTTACTTTTTGGGAAACAAAAAGACTCCGTGCAGCCAGCATTCGATAGTGAGAAGCCACCAATTCTTCCAAAATATGTAAACCTATGAGAAGATTTTTACGGTGGAAAGATACTGAAGTTTTAGCAACTCCTATTCAGCATGGATGTGGCAGTAACTCCTTGTTAGTAACTATTTTTTGAAGCAAATTGAATTTTACTTTCATGTAATTTCAAGCTTCACTAAAAGATATCATGGGGCTTGGCTAAAGACACATATAGGAGTTGCCCATCAGATATTCTTCTTAATGGAGATTCTTAGGCTTGCTTGCTAGTAACTTATCTGTTACATGTGCACATAAATACACACACAAGCCAAGCAACAGAATATCACCGACACCCAGAAGAACTTTTTGTGCCTCCTTCCAACCCCTAATACCACCTCCTCCCTTAATACCATCTAGACTTGCAGCCCTAGAAATTAGTTTCTTCTGTTTTGACTTTTATGTCAATAGAATTATTAGTAGTAATTTTTGTGTTTGATTCCTGCTGGGCCATATTTTGTGGGTAAGGTTTATCCATGTTGTTGTATTTAACAGTAGTTTTATTATTGAATACGGTTCTATTTTGTGAATATTGCACCATTCTTTTATGTAATTCTACTGTTTATAAATATTGGGTTATTTTCTTTTTTTCATTTTTTTAATGTTTTATTTATTTCTGAGAGAGAGAGAAAGAGGCATGAGCAGGGGGATGTCAGAGAGGGAGACAAAAAAATCCGAAGCAGGCTCCAGACTCTGAGCTAGCTGTCAGCACAGAGCCCTACAAGGGGCTCAAATCCACGAACCGTGATATCATGACCTGAGCCGAAGTCGAACACTTAACCGACTGAGCCACCTAGGTGCCCCCAGATTATATTCAAATTTAGCACAAACAATGCTGCTATGTATTTTCCTAAGTATAACTTTGGGTGATGAAATATATTTCTCTTGAGTCTATTAGGAAGGAAAATTTAGGTCATGGTGATTATGAATATTCAACCTTAGTAGATATTACCAAACAGTCTTTCAACCTGGAAGTAAAACTTAAACTTCTTCCAGCAGTGTGGGAGAGTTCCAATTTCTCTATATCCTTGCCAACACTTGGTGTCTTCTTTGTTTTAGCCATTCGGAAACTGTGCAGTGAAAAGTACTTCTCTATTTTTATTACTGATCCTTTTAAAATTTTTATTTTCTGGGAAGGGGACCAGTTTTGGAGGTGGTCTGGACAGATGCCCACAGCGGGCAGGGCAAGATGGTTGGGGAACAGTTCTTGATGATAAATCACCTTCAGCAGATGGTAGCTGTGTTGTCAAGGATAGAATGTATGGCATGGGTACAGAGCTGGGCACTTGTGAGAGAGGAGAATGTAGCATGGGAAAAGGGTGAAATCCTTGCAATTGAGCAGGTAGCTGGAGGAGGCATGGAGTGGTCAGAGGAAGTGCAGCAGGCACGACAGGAAGGAGGTGGGGTTGCGGAAGCTGAGCTTGTCTACCTAGGCTATGATATTCTTGAACAGTTGATGACCTATCATGTGTCGCATCCCCTTGTCCATGAATCTGTAAGGACTGCTAGTGAGGAGGGCCACCTCTTTCCCAAGGACCATGAGGCTGCTCAGGATGGCAAAGATTTCCTCCTCTCTCAGGAAGAATTCCTCCATGTTCTTCTAGATTCACTGGTATATGAGACCCTCTTCAGACCATCTCAACCAACATCTATCACATCCTGGTAGAGACCCTCTTGGACAAACTTGAGGTCCAAGGTCAGGAAGTGGTCCACCATGCAGGAGACCAGTGCCATCTCTGGCAGTAGCAAGATATCAATTAACTGCTGGATAGAGGAACGTTTGCTATAGAAGTCACCAATTTGCTTCAGTGGGGCTTGCTAGTTACCCCATATCACTTTCAGGTCCTGCACAGTTGGAGGCCCTGGAGGTAGTCCTCAGTTGCACATAAAGGAAGGCCTCTTTCTTTATCAGGAGACTCAGGAATATTTTAGAGTACGTGTAGAGCAAAGGTGGGGTTCTAGTCGTGTATTTGAATCCCTGCTGGGTACTTGTAGTGCTCAATCAGGATGTCATTTGTGGGCATTGAATGTCTCCCAGTGTAGCACATCTGTGTACTGTGGAAGCATGTCGTTGTAGGAAGCTGTAGACCTCTGCATCACTCGGACTGATCTTGGTATTGCTGGAGACAGCTGCTGGGTTCAGGAGACTGAGGACCGGGGGGCTAGGAGTAGGAGGTGCCACAGAAGTCTCTTCGTGTCCCGGTGAAGAGCATACAAATGTGTGTCACGCTTGGTGCTGCTGGCAAGCACAGGGCATGGCCTTCCCAGGACGAGGGTTCAAGACTGAGGAAGCTGCCGCCGTGACTGGTGGCAAGGAGAAGGCAGCTCCCAAAAGCCCACATGTGGCAGTCCTACTGAGAACCAGGGTGGCTGGGGGGTAAGTAAGCTAGCCACCCCTCTAACTGTCAGTATCTCTGCGGTTTGCCCTTACATAACTTATGAGAGTGAATATCTTTCCTTACATTTATGAACCATTTGGATATGTTTTTGTTGAAGTGCTTTTTTTCAAAGTAAATTTTCTTTTGGCCTTGTGTTTTTTAAGATTTGTGGAAATTTACATATTGTGTATATATAGGTGTGTGTGTGTGTGTGTGTGTGTGTGTATACATAGACACACACACATTCTTTATCTGAGACTTCTTTGGTAATATGCACTGTGAATATATTTGTTTACCTGATGGCTTGCTTTTTCATTTTCTTACTGATGATGACTTTTGATGAATTGAAATACTTAATTTTTATCACTTTTTTAAATGTTTATTTATTTTTGAGGATATTGGACTGTAGTTCTATTTTTGAGAGAGAGAGACAGAGTGTGAGTGGGGACGGGCAGAGAGAGCACAGGAGACACAGAATCCGAAGCAGACTCCAGCCTCTGAGCTGTCAGCACAGAGACTGACATGGGGCTCAAATTCACAAACCATGAATTCATGGCCTGAGCTGAAGTTGGATGCTTAGCCAACCGAGCCACCCAGGCACACCTGAAATATTTAACTTTTAATACAAGTCTCATTTATTTTTCTTTTTGGGTAATCTTTATGTCATATTTAAGATATCATTACTTATTCCTGAAATTATAAAACTACTCTTCTATGTTCACATCAGTTGTACTTTTTTAGGTTTACTTATTTATTTTGAGATCAAGAGAGAGAGAAAGAGAGAAAGGGAGGGAGGGAGGGAGAAAGAGAGACCATATGTCAGTAAGCACAAGCAGGGGAATGACAGAGGGAGAGGGGAGAGAGAAAATCCCAAGCAGGCTCTGTGCTGTCAGCATGGACCCCAACATGGCACTCAATCCCATGAATCATTCGATCATGACCTGAGCCAAAACCAAGAGTTAGACATTAAACAGGTTTAGCCACCCAGGTGTCCCTAGCTATATGTGTTTTAATAAATTGTTTTTTCAAGAGAAAAAACAACTTGATGATAATAAAATGATTATTAGTAAAGTCTTATACAATTAATAAACAATTAATTTTCCTCATAAATTTAGAAATTCACTTGAATGTAGTAATGAGGAAACACTGATGGAAAACTACATAGATTAAAAAAAACTGGTGATTTTATGTATAACAAAGCATTTTTTAATCAGTGGGGATTCAAAAATTATTTAATGATGTATGCTTCTACACTGAGAGAGCACTAGGGTAAGTAAGTTGTATACCTCCTTTATTTCTTTAGCTCAAAAGTAAGATTCCAGGGGTTCCTGGAGACTCAGTCAGTTGAGCAACAGACTCTTGGTTTCAACTCAGGTCATGATCTCATGGTTCTGAGACTGAGCACCTTCTCAGGCTCTAAGCTGGCCATGGAGTCTGCTTAAGATTCTCTACCTCTCTGTCTGTTCCTCCCCTGTACTGGTCAGTCTCTCTCTCTCTCTCTCAAAACAAGTAAGATTCCAAATTAGTAAAACATTTAAAGATAAATCATAAAATGCTAGAAGGATTTTTTTTTCTTTTAGTGACACTTGAGAGAGTAACCATGTCTCTAGACTTAGAAACTACTGAACAGATATTTTTTAAAGTAGACTTCATAATTTTTAAATATGTGAATAAATCTTAAAAACCTAGAATATTTTTTACTTTCATAATGTTCAAAAAATCAAGATGTGTATTTGCAATAAATGAGGTACAGAAAATACTCCTGCAATATAAAAAATCACTAATCAACATGAAAAACAAAGATATGCATTTCAAATAACTAGAATGTGGCATGTGTGTTGAAGGGCTACAGGTCCATACTTCACAGAAGGAAAAAAAAGAGCAAACAGCCAAAACCATATGAACATATGGACAACTTGACGTACATTGAAAGACATTTATTTTGAATCAATGAAATATGTGTGTGTTTGTGCATATGGATGCCACGGTTTAAGAAATAGTTTGCTATACTATGAACAGAAACTTAAACATATTTAGAGTACACTTTGTCAATAACTATCAAAATTGAAAACTCACATACATTTTAACCCAACAAGTCCATCCTAGGTAGGTTTTTTTTTATAATTATACTTCCATGGGGAGTTTATAAAAAACAATTTCACTTATTTCACTTAGCATTTTGAAGGCAACATGTTTTTGCTGTAGAAAAATAAGTATATAAAGGCATATTTACACACTCTCTTATTTTTATACTGGAAAATATATCTAAGACAATTTAAGTCTTTACATGAAATAAATTGCAAGTTATGTTTATTTGATTTATGTTATGTCAAAAATACAATTGTGCATGAAGCATTTTTGGAGAAATCCACAAGAAACTAGTAACAAGTCATTTTTAGAGGCTGGTGGTATTTGGAACCTCTTATTCAGTTTACAGTCTCGTATACATTTTGGAATTTTTATATAAGCATATATTTTTTAATGAAAAATAAGTTTGATTTCTCTGAAATCCAATAATCTAATCCTTCTATGCTAAATGTGCTGTTTAATAGCATAGTTACTATGCTGTTTTCATAACTGAGTTGTAAAAAATCACATTATTTGGTTTAAAACCATTGTGAAATTGCCAAAGCTAAGTTCACAATTTCTGAATGAATAGAGCTGGCAAAAATGAAAAAATAGTGAATGGAGAATTAGAAAACAAATGATACTGTTTTGTATCTATTTGGTCTCAAATCCATTTACCATTTAAAATTGCCGTGTCACGTTAATTATACTCCTGGTCATTTTCTTCCTTTTTTTAAATTTTGAGATAATTTTCCTGTATATTTATTTATCTCTAAGATTAAATAAAGGGAAGCATGAGAAAGCACTTTATTTTATTTTTATAGATATTCAGCCTCAAGTATCTCTAGACAATTGTGCCAAGAAACAAAAACAGGACTACATTTATATCATGAGCTGTATATTCATGAGTTTTCTAGTTCTCTTCTCTATCTTCTAGACTAAGGCCTGGAATGTATTCCCAGATGTTTACTGGACAAGTTTTCCCAAACTCTCTGACCTTTGAGGCATCCACTAATCAGCAAGGTCTCCCCTGATCCCAAAGCCCAGGAAAGTATCCCTCTGTCCAGATACCTCCAGGTTGCTGTCATGCTCTCACAGGATTACCAACTACTTCCCAGTAATCCCTGGGTCCTTCCAGACCCTCCAGATCACATTCCTGTCACAGATTATGCTGCCACAAGGTCTTGCTACCAACACCCCTCCTAGTTGGTAGCTCTAGAGAGAGAATCCTTTTACTAACGAATTGTTAAAAGACTTTCTGGTGACATAGTTATTTTATTAGTAATGTTTTGCTTCAATTATTTTTTAAATTAAGATAGACCTAACATGTACATGTGAAACTGTTGTAACATGTGATTTCATATATGTTTTTATGGCACATCGATCAACACAGTAAGTGTAGTCAACGTCCATCACCAGCTACAAATTTGTGTTTCCTTGTAACGAAACATTTTGTGATCTATCATAAGCAACTTTCAAATGTACAAATATATTAATTATAGTCACCATGCTGTCCATTAAATTCACAGGACTTACTTATTTCCAAGCTGCAAGTTTGTGTTTTTTTGGTTTGCTTTGTGTTATTTAGATTTGACATATAAGTGTGATCATAAGATTATTTGTTTGACTCATTTCACTTAACATAATGCCCTCAAGTTATATCCATATTGTTGGAAGTGGTAGGATTTTCTACATTTTTATGGCTAAATAATACTCTGTGTGTATGTGGGTGTGTAAAATATATTTTCGTTATCCATTCATGTGTTGATGGACACTCAGTTTTCTCTGTCTTGATATTGTAAATAGTGCTGTGTGGAACTGCACAGAACAGGGAGATGCAGAAATTCTTTCAATTCAGATCATTTGCATTGGATAAATGCACCCAAGTAGAATGGCTGGATCGTATTATAGTTTATTTTTGAATTTTTTGAGGTACCTCTTTTCTATTTTCCCTACAGGGCCTCACTAATTTACATTCCCACCAACAGTGCATGAAGTATGCTTCCCCCTCCCCCCCATTCTTGCCAACAATTGCTATTTCGTATCTTTTTTATAATAAGTATGCCAACAGGTGTGAGGTGGTATCTCATTGTGATTTTGATTTTCCTCCCTGATGATTAGTGATGTTGAGCATCTTCTCATGTGCCCTTTGACCATTTGTATGTTTTGTTTGGGAAAATATCTATTCAGATTTTCTCATTTGTTTTTAATTGAATTGTTTGCTTTTTCACTGCATGAGTTGTTTATATATTTTGGATATTTATACGTTATCAGGTATGTAATGTGCAAACATTTACTTCCATTTGGTAAGTTGACTTCTTATTTTTTGATTTGCTGTACAGAAGCTTTTTAGTTTGATGCCCCCTTTTAAAATTTTTGATGTCTTTGCTTTTTGCTGTCAAATCAAAGAAATCATTGTCAAGATTGTCAATATTGCTTTGGTTATGTGAGTGGTGGGGGAGTCTTCTCTGGCTCCACATTTTAGTATTCTTTGTTCTATTTCTACAAAATATCCTATTTGAGTATTGATATAGGATTGCATTGAAGCTACAGATTTGGTGGTATGGTCATTTTAACAATAGTAACTCTTCTAATCCGTGATCTCAGAATATCTTTGTATTTGTGTCATCATCAATTTTTTAAATCAATGTCTTATAGTTCTCATTGAATGTGTTTTTTAACCTCCTTAGCTAAATTTAATCCTATGTATTTTTGTTGCAATTGTAAATGAGCTTTTTTCTTCTGTTTTTCTTGCTTATAGTTCATTATTAGTCTGTAGAAGTACAACTGATCTTTATGTATCGATTTTTGTATCCTGTAACATTATCAAATTCATTTATTCTAACAGTTTTTCATGAAAACTTTAGGGTTTTCTCGACATGATAGGATGTCATCTGCAAATAGAGAAAGTTTTACTCCTTAAATTCTTTTTCTTGTGTAATAGCTCTGGTGAAGAGTTGCACTTAAATATAAGTGAAGAGTGTGGGTATCTTTGTTGTCTCTGCAATCTTAGAAGAAAACCTGTCAGCTTTTCACCATAGACTATGAAATTAGCTGTAAGTTTAACATATATAATTTTTATTGTGTTAAGGTAGTTCACTCTATATCTGCTTTGTTGAGAGTTATTATCATAGTGTTGAATTTCTTAAATCTTATAACTACAGTTAAGATGGTTATATGATTTTTTAATTTTTTTTATTAATTTTGTTTTGTTGATTTTGATCCTTCATTTTGCTAATGTGGTATATCACACTGATTGATTTGCAAATGTTGAACCATCCTTGCATCTCTGGAATAAATCTCACTTTTGATCAGTGTATGATCTTTTTTAAGGTGTTGCTGAAATGGGTTTACTCATATTTTGTTTTACATTTTGCATCTATTGTCACTGGAAATACCGGCCTATAATTTTCTTTTCTTATGGCATCCTCATCTGGTTTTGCTATCAGGGTAATGCTGATCCTGTAAAATAAGTGTAAAAGTTTTCCCTACTCTTCTGATTTTAAGTAGAGCTTGAGAAAGAGTGGTATTAATTCTTCTTTAAATGTTTGGTAAAATTACAAGTGAAGCCATCTGGTCCTGGGCTTTTGTTTGTTGGGAAGAAAACTGGTTACTTAAAAGGTTTTATTAGTTAATTTTCTCCGAAGCAAAAAGACCCAAGATTTTTCTTTTTTCTGATATGATATTTCCTTGTAGGCTTTGTAAACTGTCCATAATAAGCTCCTGAAGAGGCCTATATACACAACTACACATATGGAATCTTAGTGGAAAATAGATTGTGATAAAAGAGTCTCACTCTCCTCAACTTACATACATATATACAAGTGTAATATACTTAAATTTATACATAAAATATTGTTCTGGCTTTCCAAAGTTTAAAAGAAAAAATAAATAATTTGGGGCTATATGAAAATGCATCCCCGAAATTCCTAACAGGTTTTGTAACACCACACATTCTCACTTTTCTCATAATAATGGTCCTGTCTATCTCTCTCAAAGTTCTTTCAAAGTTCAAATGAAATAGCAAATGTAAATGTTCTTGCTTACCATAGGGGTAAACATAAAATATGGAAAAGTCATAGCATCGACATTATGTCTCCACAATTCATACTGACAGCACAAACCAAGATATGCAAATCATTTTTCACTGAGATTGGCTTTACAACTCTATTTAAAACATTACATCATGACAAAAGGCTGGAACACTAGCATTAAGTTTTTAACCAAGAGAGTAGGGATCAAGAGCAAAATGTGTGCTATGTCAGTTTTTCCATTGAATGAATAATATTAATCCAATCATGTATTTGGTAAGATATCTTTTGAGCCTGTTAATGAACACTTAATAATGTTAAGGCATTATTTTACACACTTGGTAATTAACTGCTTTAAACCACTGATTGTTTCTCAGTATAGTGAGAGAAAAGGAGTTGGTCTGGTCCCAAAATATGCTGTCTACTAAGTTCTAAACTCAATGATTAGAAATAAGCAATTGGAAGAACATACACTTAAACAGAGCTTAGTCTATAGGGAACACATAAATTTGAAGGCATTGAAAAAATAAACGTATAATATTAATGACATTCCAAAGATAATAGTTTTTTTTTTACTGAGTATTCTATTTTAGAAGTTTACATGGCTTCTTAAGAAATACAGAAATTCATGCATGCCACATCTCCAATTCCTAACTTTTAAATAATAGGAAATAAAACAGAATATCTGGCTGTCTAAATTTCCTTGGGGAGTATAAAAAGAATCTTTGTTTTTCATAGATATTCAATCTTTAAACCACTTACCATACCACTAAGATGAGGCACACAGACTATTCCATTTGGCATCTATTGTATTTTATCTTCTTTGATTTTTTTTAAAGCAGTTTGTAGAGATTGGGTGTAAATTATGACAAACCCTGTATGGATCTATTCTTGCAGGGTTGTGTCATCATTTTGGTTAAGTTCTATTAGCTATGCCTCCCCCTAAGTAGTGGTTATCTTTGAAGACTTAAAATTGTGCTTTGGCCTCACAAGATATATGTCTTTTGAAACTATCATGTGAATGACTCAAGAAATCCTATTCTGAGATTCAACAGGGTTGTTATGCACAACATGGACTATTTCAAGGGATGGCTGATATTCTTGAAATGGATTGTTCACAGAGGAAATACACAGGTTTTATGTTAGTGCTTTCTGTTACTGTTTCACCCTGGCACTTACCCAGATCTGTGTGTTTAGTGAGATCTATAAGAAGAAACAGGCTCACACTATTTCATGGCTGAAGGGGATGGAACCTTGTCTAAGATTAATTTACTAAGACAGGAGCACCCACTAGCCACCAATTTAAAAGAATCAGGGTGAAAAGAATGACTGAAAGGGAAATTCAGTGTATTTGCCAAGCTAAACGGCCTTGATCTGTGATAAGAATACTTTGAATTTGATAGGAATCTATTATTCTCAAAATATTTTGTAAATGCTAGCTCCTCTAATTCCCAACATACAAGTTAGTAGGTAATTAGAACATGTCCAACAATAATAATGATAAAACAAGAACGACTAATGTACTTCCTATGTGCCAGTTTCTATTCTATGTGCTTTCCAAATAATGCGTTATTATTCCTTGCTATTGATCTAGGAGTTAGGTATTATTTATATCTCTGTTTTACAACTCAAGAAAATGAAGCAGAGAAAGATTAAATAACTTGTCCAAGGAAATAAAGTTAGGAAATGGTGAAGCCGGGCACTACATCAGTTACCGTACAATCAGGCTAGAGTCATTTATTTAGCTCTTTTGACAAATGTGTTTCTTTGAATAAGTCTTCTTAAGATTAAAAAAGAGAGAGAGAGACACTTATGAGACTTTGAGCTATTGATTGGAGTGAGAATAAACAAGGCTATTTTGGCTAAATTCTGTTTTTCATCCCTAGTGACGATCACTTTAGTCACATTTATTTAAATGTTTGTGAGTGTTTTGGTAGTCAGCCAAATCACTTGACAGAGATGAAAGACTGCACTATTCTATAGTGTAGAATACTGGAAGTAGCTGAATACATGAGGACCACATTTTCCCTTATACCCATTTTTTGGGCATATTATTGGTTCTCACAAATAAAATATGGCCCAAGGTGATTTAGAAAAAGTTGGTATTTCACCACCATTTCTTCTCCCCTCCATGTGCCTGAAAGTGATGACCAGGACAGTCTTGCAAACCTTTTGAGGTTGGAGGGGGGAGGTATCAGACCACCTGGAGTATCCATTTTAAATTTTCATTTGTGGCTCATCATATTTTAGAATTACTGCTTTGAGTATTGTTTATTTAACATTTTCTTTAACCTAACTTGTACATGCCATTTCATTTAGTTACAATTTTGATAGCCAAAAAATAAACTCAAAAACCTAAATTGCAAAAATTACATATTATTGCAATTATATATTACTACAAAAATAGTATGTATTTTGTACGTGCGGCAGTGTGAGGGGAGTGGATTTGTAGTTTCTTACCTTTCTGGCATTTTGAGGTTTTTCCTCATTTTCCCACCATCTCAACCATTCAATTAAAGAGAAGCTTATAGAAAAGAAAACAGTAGATCTTTAAAATTACTTATTAAAAGGAAAATGAGAATTAGAATTTCAAACTAACATATAAAAATGAGAAAAAGGAATCAGATAACAAAACAAGTATAAAACAAAGGGAAAAAACAAAGAAATAGATCATAGAAAAATATTAGAGAAAGTAATAAAAAATATTTAGGTAATATCAGGAAATTTAAATCTCTAGAAAGGAGTTTGTATTTAGCAGTATAGCTGACTGCGTATCCAGAGAAATATTCCCAGTACAGAATATGTTAAAGTGTTTAAGAAAAGATTAACTATGGAGGATTTTTGATAAATGGTAGTAGTGACAATGATTCAATCTTTTTGGGAAAAAAATGGTAAAATTATCTAGCAGAAACAAACCACATGGAAAATATTTATAACTAAGTGGAAGTTATCCCCATGGATCCCTAAATATAAGTAGGTTGAATAAAAAACAAAAACAATGCACCCAAACTGCCTGGCATCCACATGTGAGACCAAAAGCAAAGGGAAGCTTCAAGGGGCCTGATACATGTAATAGCAGTGGAAGTTGTTGTGAGCCAATCTGAAAACAGTTGCTGCATGGTTAGAGGGTTTGCCCTATAAAATGGTGGATGAGTACATGGGCTCCAATGTAAGCTCTAAAGTCTATAAGAATTCTGCAAGCTGGATCACCTGGGTGGCTCAGTCAATTAAGCATCTGACTTTGGCTTAGGTCATCATCTCACTTTTGGTGAGTTCGAGAGTCACATCAGGCTTTATGCTGACAGCTCAAATCTAGGAGCCTGCTAGGGATTCTGTGTCTCCTTCTCTCTTTGCCTCTTCCCCACTAGTGCTCTAAAAAATAAATAAACATTACAAAAAATAGAAAAAAATAATTCTGCAAGCTGACTACCTTGAGGAAAAACTGCTGAGAGTGGAATAAAAATTGGGCAAGAGAGGAAAAAAGGAAAAGTCCAGATAAAGTTAGGGTAAATGTTAAGAGACCCAGAAAATCTCGGCAAACATGCTGGTATTTTTTCACACTCCAAAAAATAACAGAAAGTGGAGCACTATAGCAGAAAAGTCTCTGAACCATGTCTCATTTTAAAAGTTCAGAAAAACTGTTTTGCATAAGAATAAGCAAACAATTATCAAGTTCAAATTCCATGCATATTTATTATGAGGATAAAATGATCACATGGTAGAGAATAACAGCCCTACAGAAAATAAAAAATTTTAATATGAGTTATAAGCCAACTGAAAATTATATCTGACATAAAAGAACAACCTGAGAATTTGAATAAATCATAAATGAAATTAAATAACTAAAAAACAAATTAAAAGAAAAAATCGCTTAATGATAACATAATTAGAAATACAAAGTATAAAATTATTTTTAATTTAGAAGATTAAAATGACTATTTTACAAAGCAAAAGATAAAGATTCAATGAAAAAAGTGATGTTTATTGAAGACAAACAAGGATAAGAAATATACAAGATAAGACTT